>NC_043962.1:16475823-16614203 GCF_902148855.1 Sphaeramia orbicularis
ACATAATCTTTACACTATTGTCTTCTGACAGGTACCTGTGCAGTGTAACGAATGGGTCCGACCACAGATCTGTTGGGATCAGGACAAAACAAAGAGCTCATTGTTACGACCAGCTCAGTTCCTATTCCTGCCTTCAAGAAAAGGGCTGGTATTAGTAAACCACTGCACAATAATGGAATCACTTGCAGCAGAAGTAATGGAAAAACTATCCTCTCTACAATGCTTTCTACCAGGACAACAGAGTGCATTTCTTGGGCTTAGAAGGTATTAAAAATTCAACTCACGCCAACTAGGTTAACCCTTGTATGGTGTTTGGATCTGCAAGACCCTTTCAGTTTTTATTCAAAGAAAAAGAATGAGTAATTATTCTTTTAAATAAATTTCTTCCTCATATCTTACGGAAGAGGATTAGGGCCACTGGAAAAAAAAAATTAAATTAAAGTCTAATATATTTTTTATTATTCTGAGAAAAAATAATTCTGACTTTCTTCCTAATAAAAAAAAAAATTTAAACAATCAGAATTCTGAGAAACGAGTCAGAATTCTGATTGTTTTAAATATACATATATATATTTTTAATTATTGTTCTGAGAAAAAAGTCAGAATTATTTTTCCTCAGAATAATAATAAAAAATATTAGACCTTAATTTACTTTTTTTTTCCAGTGGCCCTTAGAAAAATGATGAGTAATTATTTTTTTAATAAATGTTTTCCTCTCATATCTTATGGAAGAGGATAGGGCCACAGGGGAAAAAAATTAATTAAGGTCTAATATATTTTTTATTATTATTCTGAGAAAAAAGAATTCTGACCCCCCCACCCCCCAAAAAAAAAAAAAAAAAAAAACAATCAGAATTCTGAGAAAAAAGTCAGAATGCTGATTGTTTATACATATATATATATATATATAATATATATATATATATATATATATATATATATATATAATTTATTGTTCTGAGATTTAAGTCAGAGTTCTGAGAAAAAAGTCAGAATTCTGACCTTTTTTCTCAGAATAATAATTTTAAAAATATATATTAGACCTTAATTTACTTTTTTTTTTCCAGTGGCCCTAATCCTCTTCCATAAGATATGAGAGGAAAAATTCATTAAAAAAATAATTACTCATCATTTTTCTTTTAATAAAAAATGAAAACAGGTCCCACACACCCAAACACCACACAAGGGTTAACCTAGTTTGCGTGACTTGAATTTTTTCTCAGAATAATAATAAAAAAAAAAAATTTTGGACCTTAATTTTTTTTTTTCTAGTGGCACTAATCCTTTTCCGTACATATCTTGATTATATTACATTGCAATTAAAAAAAAAAACAGCAGCACTTTAATTCATAAATGAGATCTAGCAAAGGCAATAGGTAAATATTAAACATATGCTTTTTATGCTTGTAGTTGGGATGAAGTAACATCTATTGAGTATTTTAACATAAAATTGTTTGATTATGTTGAATTAAAATCCCACAAATGCAGCAGGACCACCACATCCACAAACACTGGCTGAACAACAAAAATCTGAACACAACACAAGGGTTAAAACACAGTGTGTAGATTTAGTCCAGCTCTGTAGCCAAGGGTTTGGGCCGGACTATGTTTGCACTGGGGCGAAGAAATACACGCTTTGCACTTTGTCCACTGGCAGCCGTGGCTGAGTAGGGGAGCAAGCATGACAGATAGCTCAACAGTATTTACAGAATGAAGGGCCAGAGAGCAGATTCATAACGTCCTGTCAACATCGCTGAACTGTGGTCGCGGTGAGGGCTAAAACCGTCCAGCGCACATGGTGTAAAGGCCGGCAGCATCCTCGGAGCCGCTCTCCTCATACTTGCATAATCCGCAGAGACTGTTTGAGTGAGGGGCCTTCAGCGAGAAACCTTCAGCAGCAGCACTAGAGGTGTGCTCACAGGTTTTACGAGGTGCAAAGTGAGCTATTATTCCTCCCAGCTTTTCAGTTCCCATTCCCCGAGGCCAAGAAATTCTCTCTAAAAACCCTAAAGAAAAACACTTGTATATGGATTTTATGACTTGAAAACTGTATTTGTAATTGACCTGTTCTGAGTTGGAAGGTGATGCCAAACAGCAAATGTTGCAAGGTACAGCTCCATATACAGTGGTGTGCAAAATATTAGAACACTTGTCAAATCTTAAGAAACTGGTGGGTTTTTTTTTTTTTTTTTCCCCAGAGCCTGAATTTCACTTTTTTTGCCATTGCAAAAGGTAAAGGCAAGGTACTGAGAATATTTCAACTACAAATTTATCAGTCCAGTCCTTTTTATTTTTATAATTTACTCTAATATTTAGTAGGGATGGGAATCGAGAACCGGATCCCAGTAGTTCGTATCCTTGGAATCGTTTGCATGCCTGCTTAACGTGTCTGCTTACTGATTCCGCCTTCATTGCGCATGCGTGATGACGTCATGTGCACGCTGCATTGTTTTGGTCAGGACGTAGCCAACATGGCGCTGAGGCAGAAACGGTCTAATAAGACGACACCAGGTCCACTGGAACACTGTCAAAGCTTCCAGTTCTTCGAAACAGTGGAATCCCTCCAATATGGTCAAACATTTGTCCACAGCATGGGATTCATTTACAGGAATGTCACGTGTTTGATACGCTACTTAGCGATGCTTGTGAATGTAGCAGCATAGTGAACACCAGGCCGTCATCCTGGGCCGGATCCGGTTCCGGTGCAGGCAACAAACGTCGAACCCCCTCAAATACAAGTTTCCAAAGGTAGGGGAAAGGAAATGAGGTGCACAACAGGAGACGAGCCGATTCCATGTAATGGAAATATGGCAATAGAGGAATTAGTAAAGCATCTTTATTCTGAGGTCTCTACACTGGCTCCCTGTCTCTCAGAGAGAAGACTTTAAAATTCTCTTGCTAGCATATAAAGGAGTGAATGGTTTAGGCCCAAAATCCATCAGAGACCTTCTAGTCCAGTATAACCATCCAGACCACTCAGGTCATCTGGTGCAGGTCTGCTCTGTGTTCCCAAAGTCAGAACTAAACATGGAGAATCAGCGTTCAGTTTCTATGCTCCATATATCTGGAACAAACTACCAGAAAAATCAGGTCTGCTGAGAGTCTGAGTTCTTTTAAGTCCAGATTAAAGACTCACCTGTTCACTGCTGCCTTTGACTAAAAGGCTTTTGACTTTTTAAATTTTATATTCTCCTTCCAAACTCTGCACTGCAACTCTTACTTGAATATGTGTGTGTTTTTATATTTTTGGATTTTATGCGTTGTTTTTAATCACCTTGTACATGTTTCTTTTATAATGTTTTAAATATGTTTCTTTTTCCCTGTTGCTGTATTTCAATGTTCTGTGTGAAGCACCTTGAATTGCCTTGTTGCTGAAATGTGCTAAGTTTCACCCCCCCGTAAAACAGTTACTGCAAACACACCCATTCGTACTCTTTTATTCCTTCACCCAATGAGAATCGATAATACAATTGATAAGGAATCGGATCAATAAGCGAAATTGATAATGGAATCAGAATCGTTAAATTCATATCGATTCCCATCCCTAATATTTAGTGCCCCCCCCTGACAACAATTACAGCAGCGCATCTTTCTGGCATTGTGTCGATGTATTTTCTGAGTTTTAACCCCAATGTCATTCCACGCTCTCAGAAGTTCATTCCAGAGAGTTTCCTTAGAGTTTCCTTAAATTGTTGCCAAGGAGGGCCACACTAAATATTAGAGTAAAATGTGAAAAAAAAGGACTGGACTGATGAATTTGTAGGTGAAATATTCTCAGTACCTTTGCGTGTACCTTTTGCAATGGCAAAAAAAAGTGAAATTCAGACTCTGGGAACAAATAAACCACCAGTTTCTTAAGATTTAACAAGTGTTCTAATATTTTTTGCACGCCACTGTATATGTAAAGAGATGCGTGAATTTCAGCCGCTTTCAAAGTGAAAATCACAACCAAGACCCAAAGCAGCACTGCATTCCTACCCTTCACGTGTATTATTTATGCTCTAAAGACAAATTATTTAGCGAGTGTCAGCAGCAAACGGACAGAAGGAAACACAATTTTCTCCCAACACATCAGATATTGTACACTGTAACTGAGCCTACATCCCACAGATATGAGCTCACATTGTTGCAAAAAATCCGAATAGTGGTTATTAATCTTATAACGGCGTCTAAGGCAGTTTTAATCTGCGCGGAATACGACATGTCTACAACGTCCCGGGTTCCCTTGTAGTGGGATTCCTTGTCATGCGATATTGAAGGCCTTTGTTTGGGATTCCCATTGCATTTTATGTCTTTGATATCGCTTACAAAGATGGGCAGTTAAAAAGAGTTATTTCCTGCCTGTGGTATGGAAAACACATGGTTATACCCACGGCCAGTGAAAACAAATGGTGTGTGTCACTGAGATATGTTTTTAGTAATAACACCACAAGTGTAGTGTGACAAAATGGTTGGTTGATAGTAAAAGGCCTGAATGAGAACAAAGAGCTGCAGCTTCTTTTCCACAGCATGTAGTATTGATCTTCCTGTGGGTCAGGGACCACTTTTTCTCCCCCCCCCCCACATTTCCTCCCTCCACTCATCTACGCCTCAGGACTGTACATGTCATCTGATTTCAACAAACCAGTCAAGGGAATTTAACAAATCAATTACCAGCCTCTTCTGTTGGGTTTACTAGAGACCTCCAGTGGTGCTTCATTCTGTGGTGAAAAACCTACGTCTCAGTCAGCTGAAACTGCTTCAAAACCACAAAGTAACAGACCTGTGCTCTGCTGAAATGAATCTTTCACTCGACGTTCTCCTCCCTTCCGCTATCTGAGGTACATTTTCAAAGCTCTCGTTGCTACACAAAACGGCAACCTGAGAGCAGCAGTTACACAAGGAAACGACATATTTTGGTAAAATACTTAAATCGTCTCGTGCCATGTTCTTCAGTGGGGACTTCACTGAATCCTGCATTATTTTTGCATCTAGCACAGTGTTTTTCAACCTTGGGGTCGGGACCCTACATGGGGTCGCCTGGAATTCAAATGAGGTCGCCTGAAATTTTAAGTAATTGATAAAAAAAAAAAAAAAAAATACTAATAAAATATATGTTGAGTTGACAGAAACAATCACAATCCATAACAGATATGACAAACTGTGAAGCTGAAACTAAAGCACTGTGGTTCTGTTTATCTTTCAAATGTTCATTGTGGTCAGTTTCAGATGCTGCAGCTCTTTCATAATTCACAGTTTGAGTTCTTGTTTGTTCAGTATTAATTGTCAGCCTTGTAAAGCTGGACTGACTGTACATATCCTGACCAAGGAAAATCAAATTCTCACTTTGTGCAGTAATCTACACCTGGCTTTACTGCCTCTGTCCATAATATATACATATACAGAATAAATGTCATCTAAATTAGCATTTATTTGAAACATAGTACAGCCAACTATTACATGATCAAAAGCAAATGAATTTTAGCAAAAAAATGTCTCCATTTTGAATGTCTGGGGTCGCCAGAAATGTGTGATATTAAAATGGGGTCACGAGGCAAAAAAGGTTGGAAACCACTGATCTAGCACTTCAGCTAGCGCATCCATGCAATATATATTCCCTTCTTTCTTCAGTCTGTTAGCTCATGCAAAATGAAATGCTTAATATAGATTAAAAATGAATGATATTTAATCGTGGTTAATCGAAATTAATCCACAGCAACCCTGTGATTAATCTGATTACTGTTAGATTATGGAGATCTACTTTATATGAATGCATCGTCCAAATGGTTGACAGTTTATCATGTTTCTCTGAGGTTACTTTATCACTAATTCCGAAGCTATGACACATCACTGGGAGTTGTATTCCAGAGTGGGTTGGCCTGCCCTGTCCACTAGGAGGCTGGAACACTGGTCCACCTTTATTTACAAGGCCATACTTGGACTATTGCCTTCCTTCTGTAGTTTAGTAACAAGAAGAAGTGTTGATTCATATTGGCTGCGATCAAATGAGCATTTGTTCCTCTTTGTGCCATTTGCCCGTACAGAGCTGGGTAAAAGGACATTTGTCTACGCTGCTCCTTGCACATGGAATATGTTGCTAAAAGACTGGAAACTGACTGAACTGATCTCTTTGATTCATTCATTATTTTCTGAACCCGCTTTATCCTCACTAGGGTGATGGGGGTCGCTGGAGCCTATCCCAGCTACTTATGGGCGAAGGTGTTGTACACCTGGACATGTCACCAGTTCATCACAGGGCTGAACATATAGACAAACAATCATTCTCACATTCACACCTATGGGCAATTCAGATTAACCAATTAACCTATCAGACCCACGTGGACATGGGGAGAACATGCAAAGGCTACACAGAATAGTCCCCCATTGACTGCTGTTGGAATCAAACCCAGGACCTTCTTGTGGTGAGGCACTAGTGCCGTCCACCGCACCGCCGTGTCACCTGTGTTGTGATCTCTTTAAATACATTTAAATCCAAACTCAAAGTGCTAGAGACTAATGCCGCGTTTCCACTACATGGAACCGGCTCGACTCAGCTCGGCTCGACTCAACTCGGGTACCAGGTCCTACTCCCGGAAACTGTTTCCATTACAAGATACTACCGACTTTACAGTACCTGGACGTCATAGCTATGCGGCACGTTACTTCCGTGTCGTCTGCTCAGAGAGTTACTGATAAACTTGCTCGTTGCGTGTTCTCTCGTCAAGCTTACGCTGAATTTTTACATCTGAACCTCCTCAGCAACCCATGGTGTAGTTTTTTGGGCTGTCATCATGTGGATTAACCTACCACTACATTTACTGTCAACTTCTGCATCGGTTTTTTTTGTGAAACGGGGGGGTCACAGAGACGACTCTCTGACCAATCAATGGTCTGCAGTGTTTACACATCACGTTTTAGTATCTGGTCCCCAGTCCTGGAACCTTGGCGGAGGTGATACCAAAAAACTAGTACCGGGTACCAGATTCCAGGTCCTTTTTTCGTAATGGAAACGCAAAAAGGCCGAGTCAAGTCGAGTCGAGTCGAGTCGAGTCGAGCCAATACCACGTAGTGGAAACACAGCATAACTCAATGACTTTTACTTGTTTTTCATACTTTGACTTGTCCTGTAAATTATTGTATGTTGTATGTTGAAAAGAGGTTCTTAATATCAATGGGATCTTTTTTTTTCTGGCCAAATAAAGATTAAATAAATAATTTTAAAAAATAAAATTTAAATCATTTGACTGCCCAAATACAAATACATATAAAGCTGGAAATTAAACATTTAAGCTGTTTGATGCAAGTTGTGCAGGTTAATGATGACATCCAGAAATGTAAAATCCAAATGTGCTGCCTTTTTGTTGCAAAAAACCAGAAAAAATGACAGAAATTCTCTCCTATATGTCCACACAGTTTACAGCATCCATCCATTCTTTCCAGCGGTACTGTTTTCTGTTATTAGCTGAGTTGGTGATGTGTTTATAGCTGCTGGGACTGTGTTTATTTGAGTGGGATTTAAGGCTGTTTATTTGGGACCAGCTTCTGCAGTATACGGTCAGCCCAGTCAGATAATTGTAAGATTTATGAGATGGATAAAAACACCAGCTCAGTGTTCAGCAATGTTTACCTCAAGAGTTTCAGTAGTGGGTAGATCTTGTGTTTTCTAACTGATAACCATGAAATGATTGCGCCTGGCTGGCCACAGCAGAAAGCACCCAGTAATCTGCATGAATACTCCCTGATTGCAACAACTGAGAATATGACGGACACTGACTTGTGCTGTGTAATTATCCTGCTACATTCTAAACCTATTTCAGGAGAAAATGAGACTAAATGTGCAGTTTGTGCATATTTGATGCAATTTAAGCGTTCTCATTACTTCATCTTTTGCTGTCACCTGATCTTTATCTTTATTGCACAACCCTGGTCCTACTTATTAGGCACATACAGTATATAGATTTAAACAGTTCTCCGTGCAATTATATCTGTATATTTTTGGTCGGCTCGCATAGCTAGACCTACCTCTACTCGTTATTTTTATCCACTACCTTTCTGGAATAGAGATTTAGCTGTTTGGGTTGGGTCTATTCCTTTTAAGCAGCACTGTCTTTGTAAAATAGTGTTGGGAAGAAGTTGTTTTGATGGGGCGTTTGCACAAAAGGAGGTGAACTGTAGTATTTTATAGAAGTGTGAATATTTACCCGCCTCCCAATTTAATTCGATTACAGTTCGTCTGTCAGGGATTCACGATGCATTGTGACATAGCATCGTCAATTTTCCCGCAGAAATACACATTATGACTTTTTCATCAGTCAACACGAACAGTCATGTAAATCTTAACTTCATATTATTTAAACATTTTTAAAAATCAGGCTAAATCCAGTATAAATAGTTGCATTTCCCTCCATATGTAACCATTAAACATGCAATCTATCTGCAGACAGTGCATGACAAAACAGCTGGAATTAATTTAAAAAATACAATGAGTTTTCAATGCACCTGCATGAAAAAGGATTTGTCAAGCTCTGAAATAAACAGTATAAATGACATCGGTTTTTGGTGGTGGCTGGCAGATAGTAGGTTGGTTCTGCTGCCTGTCACTACCGGATCAACTGCCCATTTGCGCTTACATGACGGTAACTCTACTTGGACAAACTGCCCGAAACGCATTGGCAGAGATGTTCAGAGTCATTCTGATGGATTAATCGCGTTAAATTTTTTAATTAGATTAATCATAATGATGGATTAATCCAAGTTAATTTAACAGCCCTAATTTGTGTGCATTCCTGCTACTGAAAAGTCAAGACCCGTTGATTGAATTTGCTAATTAAGGCTTAAAAACAACCTACAATATTAGCCAACGGCCTGATAAGGTGTACAAGTTAGAGCCCGACCGATTAATCAGCCGGCCGATTAATCGGGCCGATTATAGCGTATCACCAATTAATCAACATCGGCCAATATGTAGCCGATATATTAACTTTTTTGCTGCGCGGAGATTCTGTTGCTCGCTGCTTATGTGTGTGTGGTGTTGTGTGTGGGTGTGTGTGTGTGTGCTGCCCAGAAAATAAGAGGAACTTTAAAGCGAGTTAGTTTCACTTTCACTCCTGCTCGGACGATGATGCTATCACCCCCCCCACACAATCATAATCACGGAGCTACGCCCCCCCCCCCCACATCTTATGAAGTATTCACCCCCCCACACACACCCATGTCCATGCACTTCCTGTCTACATCACAGTTTCATTCTGCCAGCAGGCCTGGGTGTTAATAGTGTAGGGGAGACTGGGGACAGTTGTAACACAGGTCAGTTGTAACTCTTGCTATTGCTCCAATCAGGAACAACTTAGGACTCACCTAATTCACTCTGCACATGCTCAGTTTAGTCCTTAGTCCACATAAGAAGTTGTAGTGCCATGAAGCAGACACATCAAAATTTGACTGAAACATAATTGTGTGGTCAGTCATATTTTTTGCTCTAATTATTTTTGTGTTTGCATAGTTTGCATTTGAAAGTTGTGTAAATTATTTGTGAGATAAACAAAGATTTATGCAACTGTTTATCCACCTGTCCACAATTATCTAATATAATTATTATATCCTGTGTAGATCAGTGTTCTTATTTCATATATCGGCCAATGTATAGGTTATCGGCCAATATCGGATATCGGCCGATATATTGGATATCGACTTTTTTTAGCCCCCAATATCATCGGCCCCAAAAATCCCATATCGGCCGGGCTCTAGTCCAAGTATATTTGCATCAGTTATTAATCAGTATTGCAAAAAGATCCCCCCAAAACCATTCCCAAAATGTTTCTTTGGCCATCTTATTACTAGATCTTGCAATCCTCCAAATTTGAAGAAAATCAGATAAAAACTGATAAAATGGCGACCCAATGAGTGTGAAAACATAAGCACAATTTTGTTGTTATAAGAGAGCTAAATTATTGTACATAATGTTTTGTAACACAATAAATAATTCCTGTGTCTTTTTTTACAAAATACACACATCACATTGCTTTTCATTTATTGATCATTTTTGTTGAACAGCTGTTTGATTATCAATTCTTATTTTTAGTATTGACAATCAACCATTTTGTTCTGAAAACCCTTCTTTTACAGCCCTTTAATTGTAATAAGAATGGGAACCTGTTATTTCAGTATTATTATGACTACATATGCGCAAGTAGACAGATTTTGGTATGCTCCCTGGCTGCAGAAAATTTGTAACAACGTGACAAACGGATGTTTACGTCGAACCGCATGTTTTTAATGGCGCGTTGTTCACCAAAATTCATGTAGTGTCCGTACACCAATATACTTCCATCAATAATATGGCGTATATGCCTTATAGATATATTGTTATAACTTGTTCACAAATGTTTATTTCCTCCTGTACCAGGAAGACTTAGTTACAGATCTAACACAGATGCGACCATGTGGTAAGCCAGATTTCCATTCCAATCTTGTAGAGTCCGTACACCAAGTAGTGTCCGTACACCATATTCAAAACATGTGGGTCTAATTTTATTGTTTCTGTCAATATATGGAATTTTTCAGCGCGCATGCTTTGGACACGACATCTATGCAATAAACAATGCATGATTATCCTGAGTGCTGAAACATTTGTATATCTGTGTAGGCATTAAATATGGAGGCTATTAGGCTGGAGTGTCCGTACACCCAATAATTTCTGATTTGACAGAGGTACAAGCCTGCGAAATTTTTAGTACACACCATAATACAAAAATATTTTGGACTTTAAAAGAGAAATATCAGACAAATAAAATGGCCTGTCTGATTTTTTGATAGAGCATTATTATTTTTATCTATATGTGCACCCTTTCTGGTATCATTGATTGTGATCAGGCCGCAAGTGGAAAATTCTGAGTATAAATATAAAAGCTGACTATACCAACTATTATGAACTCTGGTGGACTTTGTAGAAATAAACGAATGCTGTCAGTCGCACAAAGCTGTCGGAGAGCTGGACTCATCAGCCAAAGGTTGCACCACACTCAGCAAACTTGCATCATAACAGCTTTATTGGATTGACAAGGTGAGAGCACTCAGCGCCTCGACATTTTACATTAAGGTCTTGTCATCCTGCACCCAGTGTTTTGATAGATAGCCTTTAGTTGGCGGCAGACACTGACAACTCTGGATGCATAATGGTGCACCATTATGCATCCAGAGTTGTCATCATGTTCCATGATACATTTATGCAGAGGAGTTGCCTTCATTTTGCAAGCGTTGCTGTTCGTCCTCAGTGAGGCAACAAATAACCAGAATGTTTAATCTCCGAAGACTCCTCGTCTGTATCCGCAGGCATGTTAAAATGCTTAAAGCAGTGCAAACAAGCTGACATCGGGAGGTCAACTGTACCAAAGTTTATAAATATGCTCGCAACCTCCGCTTCAAGGTTTAGAACTGTCAAAAAGTGCAAATGTCTCGACAGGAAAAACAGCGCACGAACTTAGCCGAAGCCCCTTGTTTACCATCTGAAATCCTCTACAAGAAAAGAGTTGATCTATTTTAACAGAAGTTTAAAAGGCTCTGTAGACCTGGACTAAAAGGTTTAAAGCCTTAATCTGCTTTAGACTGTGGGTGTTTGCAGCTACAGCAGCTGACTCACCCTTGGGAGTCTACTGATTCAACACAGAACGGCGCCTAAGTCCAACAGATTTGGAAGTAATTAAAGCGCCAGTTGAATTACCTGTTTCATTAATGAATATTCCCAAAATCCATTTTGAAGAAGCAACTGCCGAGATGAGAAAACCACACCATGCCATCCATCTGCAAAATTATTTTAAAGCAGGAAAAACTCAAGTGTAAGAAGACATATCTATTTTTATTATCGAGTATCATCAGTAGTGTTGAGGAAACCCCGCAGCCACGTAATAAAACCACTTTTTATTATCCCGAACATCAATGAGGACTACGACATGCTCATTCAGCGGGCATTTTGGAACAGTCCAAGGACCTGCTGCTGTTTTTTTTTTCCTGCTAATAATAATCTCTACTCCACACAGCGTCCAAGTAGCAGCCATAATCCAAAGCCAAGCCCCCCCCGCCCCCTGCCTCAACAAGTTGTAAAACAAAAAAACAGAAATGCAAAACTGATCAAAAACAATGGTTTCTATTGATAAAAAAGGAACATCTACGATCGCGTTATTGATGAAACAAACACTAGACACGTTACGGAGAGTATTTCTTGATGAAGTCTTTTTAATAAATGCCTCGAAATCATTCACAGAGATTATGTGATTATGGCACAGCTTTGAATGAGGCCTTTCCAACAATTTACTCACTCGTCTGTGTATTGTAAAACTATCAAATCTTGGCAACGTGCAGCATGACATCATTTTAATTGTCCTCTTTTTGTATTTCGATGTACTGCAAGTGCTAGAGTTCTGATATCTGAATATCTGCAACTAGAGTTTGCCTTGTGTTAATCAGGCTGCAAATACCAGGCGTGTTTAAGCGTGGTTCTCAAAAGGGAAACTGTAATTGCACAGGGTGAAAGCCAAGTTTGTAATTTAGTGTAAAACACAAACTGCTCATGAAACAACAGCCAATTACATGGAGAAAAAAAAGTGTAGAATGAGCCTAAATGAAAATAACTGATAATTACAGTGTTAAATTGAATACAGTGAACATGAATCTAGTAGTGAAATAATTAGAGGTCTAATAATATTGGCTTTTAAAAAAACCTCACACATTCTTAACGTTAAACAGTTCTTTTCTAATTCATCTGGACGTTGCCATTGTACTTTTTTTTTTTAACTCTACTTTGCATAAAGTCAATTTGGCTAGGTTCAGACTGCAGGAAAATTCAGCCTAAATTCGATTTTTTTGTCCATATGTGACCTGCACTGTAAAAAATGACTGTAGAATTAACACCAAAATGTGAAATTGCAACATAAAAAACTGTTAGTGACAATACAATGAAAAGTTGTTTATTTGAACAGATTTTTGCGTTAACGATTAAATCAAATATAGCTGTAGTTTTTACAGGAAGAGTATGTGAACAAAACCAGATTTGTATGTAGGAATGATGTATTTGTATTGTTTTTAGAAAACAAAACTGTAAATTGAAAAACAATGTGGTGCTGTTTAAATTGCAAGACCATAATGTTGAAATAATGGCCTATTTGCTTTTATATATATATATAAATATATATATATTATATATATATATATATATATATAAAGTTATTAAAAAGCAGACATTTAACAATGTGACATTTTACATTTGTAAATGAATGGGTTGATAGAGTTGGTAGAGGCGCGTCCAATAATCAAAGGGTTGCTGGTTCGAATCCTGGCTCAGTCTGTCCATACGTCCATAGAAGACACTGAACCCTGAATTGTTCCCAGTTGGACCTGCTGGTTTTGGACACCATGAAGGTGTAGAAAATGTGCTAAATAAGTGCAGTCCATTCACCATTTAAATCCAATGTTAAATCTACATGTTTAAAATGTTAAATCTACATGTTACTCTGTAAATATGTTTACAGTTGGATGTGCTTTTCACAGTATTGTTCTGGAAACCACAGCTGCCAGTTTTTTCCGTAAAAACAGGATTTTTTTTACAGCGTGTATTCAAGCTGTTAAAGACAGTTTGAACAGCACAAATCGGATTTTTTCAAATCTGACCAAGGACACTTTCATGTGTGGTAGGGATGCGCCAATGCCGAGACCAGTATCGGGTATCAGTCCGATACTGAACACGTGTACTTCTACTTGTACTCGTAAAAGTGCTCTGATACAAACGCACCGATATCACTTTACTGCAGCGTGACGTTCGCAGTTAGGTAGCAGAAGGACTAACGTCAGAAATGTGGAGATTTTTCAAAATAAACGATGGTGACAAAACTACCATTGACTGAAAGTTACGTTAAAGACAGACGGATACAGACGGAGCATTCTGTCCGTCCTCTGCCTACATTCTATACATAATTCTGTCTGTTTTCCAGGTGGTCGCGGATGCGTACCTAGACAGAGAATTCAGAGCAGTACCACCCGGAACTGTGGAGGTAGCGGATCTTTTCAAAGAGTGACTATGTGAGTTGGTGAAAAACTGATATATTTATAACAAGTACCATCGTCAATATCAACATTAGCATCCACATCAGTATTACCTCCTCTGTCATTGCCATGTTTGTTATTTTACTTTCTTCTTCTTTGTCTCAAAAAACTTTACTTTTCTTCGTGGTATTGGTCCAGTATGGTTAATTAAGAACGGCACCCCCTGTAGGATTGATTGACAAACGCTCATTCCAATGCATTAAATGTCAGTAGCAGCACTTTGTTCCAGTCAGACTAATGACAACGACAATAAAACACATTTACAAAAGGAAATAAGAACTATAATGGAATTATTAAGTACTCATATCGGTACTTGGTATCGGCAAGTACTCAAATGTAAGTACTTGGTCTGGGAAAAAGTGGTATCCCTAATATGTGGTTCTAAATCTGATACATATCTGATATCTTGCAATGCGATTTCAGTCTGAACGGCAAGGTCTTGTTTATCCGACCTTTACGTCATTGAAATGCGACAAACGTCAAAATTCTGCGTCCCAGGAGGAGGAGCAGCAGGAAAAACAAACTTACTTCCCTAAACACAGTGTGTGCTTACGTCAGGACCTATTTTGCGCACTGATAGAAGTCGCATTTAATGTCTAATGAATGAGCACACAAAAAAATCGTAGTTCGCCAAAAAATCCGAATTGTGCATTAAGACGTGCTATCTGAACGTAGCCTTTGTCTGCAGTCCAGAGCATCTTGAAAACACGTACATGGAACACTTCCTTTCCTTCCTTCCAACAGAAGCTTGATTTTCTGATTTTCGAAGACTCTCAATTTGCTGATCTCAAGTCATTACCACAAATTAAAAGCTCATTGAGCAGGCAAACATGTCAGCGTGGGCCCTGCCAACTCATCTGTTTATTGTGACAAGTGGTATCCATCATTCATCTGTGTGATTTACAACCAAATGCCAACAGGAGTAGTGTGTAGGATAGAATATAATCATTTGTAAAACTCTGATCTTTACTGTGCAATAGCCAATGTTAATTCTGGTGTGGTTTGGCCTTGTCAAGCTCTAAAATATTAGTAACTCTAGCTGGTAAATACAAGGCTGAATGTGAGTTTGGGGGTAAAAACCACACCTAGGTTGGTAGTAGGGGTGTAACGACATGAAAATTTCACATCACAGTTATCATTATTATTGCAGTATTATTGAAATTGTGCTAAAATGTTCAAAAAGTACTTCTACACACAGAAATGATTTAACCAAGTTGTATTTAAAAACAAAACCAAAAAAAAAAAAAAAAACTAAACAAATAAAATAATAGGCACAATGCACTTTCTGTTGGCAGAAACATTCAAATATTAACCCTTAGTGGTCTGAGCCTATTTTGGCCGTTTTTCAGTCCTTTATATACTATATAAACAAATGTTTATTTACCCATGTTTGGGATCTTTTTTTTCAGCACAACTTCATCTATATCATCTGTCTATTATGTTTTTCACTTTAACCTACTATATCAACATAAAAGGCCAAAAAACACACCAAAAAAAATTAAATCCGATTTGAAAAATGTATAACACAAACATGCTTAACGAACCTTTTCAAAGACTGTAAAAGTGAATATTGGTTCCAAATATTAGGTATATAAAATTAAAATTGTAATGAATTAAAATTAAACTCAAATATTTGACATAAAAGCAGATCTTTACATAGGGTCAATTTCTTTTTAATTTTCCGTAATCAATAAACCTTTGGGGTATGAGCCTATTTTGGCCATTTTTGACGACCGTTGATTTTGCCTTTATATACTATATGAAGAAATGTTTACTATACCCATGTTTGGTATCTGTTTTTCGGTATAACTTCATCTATATCATCTGCCTATTATTTTTTCTCTTTAACCTACTATATCAACACAAATGACAAAAAACACATAAAAAATATAAAATCCAATTTGAAAAATGTATATAATTTATTGCATAAATAACACAAAGATGCTTAACGAACCTTTTCAAAGACTTTAAAGGTGAATATTGGTTCCAAATATTAAGTATATAAAATCTAAATAGTAATAAATTAAAACTATACTCAAATTTGACATAAAAGCAGATCATTACATAGGTGTTTTCTCCGGAAAAGTGCGGTAATCAAACACGGTTATCATGATAATTAGAATTTAAACGGTAATAGAAAACCGTTGGCAATTTTACCGCAGTTTATCGTTAAACCGGTAATCGTTACATCCCTAGTTGATAGTATTTTACTTGAAAATGTATACCGCTGAGACACTGCAAGCGAAAGACATGCAAGCCATTCATTTTCCAATATAGATTTATACCTCAATGAATAAATGAATACAGTGTGCAGTTACAGGAAGAAATAAATGAAATCCAAATTCACCTAATAAGCACCCACCATCTGTTGGCGCACTGGGAAACTATGGTGGATTAGTCTTTCGCTGAAAATCAATAACCTCTCAATGAGCTGCCAGTGGTAGATGCTAGCTCCGAAGGAAAATGAGAATAAAATGCATGATGTGGCGTTCAGGAGGTGACATAATCATACAGCCAATCGAGCTCCATTATCTCCCGACAACAGCGGCGAGTCTCTAGGGAAGCAATGAGCCCACATGGCGAGGACCACGGGCCTGCCTGCGTTACCTCAGCTGTCATGTGGGAGAACCATCGGCTCCATCAATCAATTGGAGTGAAGGCCGCAATGCATTAGCCGATGCTTAAGAATAGTACTAAATAAGCAGAGAAGGCAGGGGGGAGTGTGGCACAAGTCACTTAATCTACAGTTCAGCGCTGATAATGTATTTCTCACAAGTGAAGGAGGGTGCGATACATTTTATTTCTTTCCAGACAGAGACTGACTTGCCTTGAGGAGTTTCTTGATAAAAATGTCATTTCGTTTAAAGCTGACAGAGATAACAGCGCGCGATTTTTAGCCAATAAAATATTAAAGTCTGATTGCGAGACTATAAGACGTGCAAAGCTGCATATTTTAGACGAGGGGGTGTGTAACTCTTTTTTTTTTTTTTATTTATAAAGAGCACTTACAAATGACAATGCCACAATCTGTTACATTCTTCCTCATACACATATATATATATATACAGGGTGGGGAAGCAAAATTTACAATGAACATTTAGTTGTTTTTTCTCAGCAGGCACTACGTCAATTGTTTTGAAACCAAACATATATCGATGCATAATCATACCTAACACTATTATCCATACCGTTTCACAAACTTTTGCCCATATGAGTAATCAGGAAAGCAAACGTCAAAGAGTGTGTGATTTGCTGAATGCACTCGTCACACCAAAGGAGATTTCAAAAATAGTTGGAGTGTCCATAAAGACTGTTTATAATGGAAAGAAGAGAATGACTATGAGCAAAACTATTACGAGAAAGTCTGGAAGTGGAGGTAGCAACAAAAAAATGTACCAAGCTTTTATTAAAGCTCTCAAATCCAAAATCCTAAAGGATCCAACCAAATCCAGGAGAAAAATGGCAATTGAACTTGAGGTAGACAACAAGACCGTTAGAAATGCAGTAAAATATGATTTGAAGTTAAATCTTACACAAGAACACCAAAACACTTGTTGACAACAGCAACAAATCCAACTTTAGCAATTTTTGGGAATCATGTTTATGGCCGCCTTCTAGCCCAGATCTAAACCCTCTGGATTCTGCTGTTTGGGGCGTTTTAGAACATGCTGCCAATAGAACATCCACAGCAATGTCGACCTTTCTTAAAGATACTATTAAAGAAGAATGGGAGAGAGTTGTCACCCGAATATTTGAGGAACACTTGCGCAAGTTTCAGGAAGCGTGTGAAGGCAGTTATTGAGAAAGAAGGAGGACACATAGAATAAAAACATTTTCTATTATGTCAATTTTCTTGTGGCAAATAAATTCTCATGACTTTCAATAAACTAATTGGTCATACACTGTCTTTCAATCCCTGCCTCAAAATATTGTAAATTTTGCTTCCCCACCCTGTATATATACAGGGTGACCCAAAAAAACGGGAATTTTTGAAGTGCGTACTGGCAGACATGAGCAAGTGGCAACACTGCGAGGCAGTGACCTTGAGCAAGTAAACACACCCCCATCTTAGTAACCATTGGCGGCTGTGCAAGGAATGTGCAGTAACCGTGTGATCTCAAGATTCGGTAACGTTCCCTGGCCCCCTAGATCACCAATTTGTCCGTTTGTGATTTTTTCTTGTGGGGCTATCTCAAGAGTAAGTGTACACGACTGGACCAAGAACTGCGGATGAGTTAAAACAGAGAATTCAGGATGAAATTCACAGTATCCCAGCTGAGATGTTGCAGCGGTCAATGAGGAATCTCAACAGCAGATTTCAAGAATGCATTCGTACAGGAGGACGCCATCTACAGGAAGTCATTTTTAAAAAATGAAAATTCCATTCATTGTTTCTTAAATGGCATGTTTTAAGGTTTCAATTACTATGAATAAATATTTTTCTTCCATCACTCTTGGTTTTACTGGATTGTTAAAAAGTTCCCGTTTTTTTGTGTCATCCTGTATTTATACCATAACATTTACATATGAAACAGTCACAGATCATCTGAGTATCTCTCCATGTAGCTCTTTCAGATGTTTTTAGACCTTTAGGTAAACATTAGTGAGAACTACAGTCTACTCTTATACCGTTATACCGCCATTTTCACTCACCGCCGACCAAAACCATTGCACAAAAATCCTCAATGCATTATTCCATTAGCTACCGCCATTTCCGCCTATCGCCATCCGCCAGCCCAGTTCCATGCACAAACAACACTTATACCATTGATTTCCCGACCGTTATACCGCCAGCGTGATTGCCATCGAGTACACATAAATTTTAACAATGCACTGAAACAAACGCGCCAGACGCTGAGCGCGACAAGCTACGAGTAGGTCTACGGAACGGCCACCGTTCATTTATCGCAGAACACTCAGTAGGTCAGGATGTCGGGAAGAGGACGTGGGATTAAGCCAAAGCCTCAAGATGATGGGGTGTCATTTCCCGACACGGTATAATAATGCTTAAAATGTTTCCCCACTTTAAATGATCCCTTACAACATAACAGAATCAAGATTTATTTAGAAACGCAATTAGAAACGGGTTAACGGAGGCAGCATAGACATCATATAGTAAAGACATGCACATTATGGACGCAACCCGTTGTAACGCCATTTTCGCTATACCGCCAATTTGGCCGCGAACGGAAGTTGGCGGTATAACGAGAGTAGACTGTATTTTCAACAAGAACATTGGAAGCTTTCACATTGGAAGGTTTTCAAAGACAAAATTCCTGTGTAGCAGTATAATGAAATAAAAAAGGTTCAGGTTAAAGGTCATAGGCAAAAGAGAAAAAAGAAAAAGAAAAAAAAAAATGTCTAGATCAATAAGACACTGTTTCCTGACCCTTTTCCAATAATTTAAGAGAAGTCTGGTCTTATAGGTTTGACATACTCAGTCCATTTACTCCAGATTTTGTAAAATTTCTCTTTCTGGACTCTAAGGGAATATGACAGCCGTTCCATCATGTAAATTTCATGAATAATATTCGATCCATTCATCTACAGCGGGTAGATTGGGTTTGAGCCAATTTCTGGTGTAACTCATTTTAGTTCAGGGCCCACATTCAGTTAAATTTGATCTGCAGTGGGCCGAACCAGTAAAATAATAACATAATATATAGAAATCATGTCAACTCCAAACTTTTCTCTATATTTTACAGTAAAAAAAGTCAAATTAAACAATGAAAATGTTTACATCTACAAACTGTCCTTTCAAACAATGTGAATAACTTGAACAAACTGAAAAATAAGTGTAGTTTTAACAATATTCCGTCTCAGTTTATCATTTCCACATGTTCATCATAACGTACAGATCTGCAAATACACAAAACATTTTAGTATCAGGCAGAATGTTGTTAAAAATGCACTTATTTTTCTTAAGAAATTTCAGGTTCTTCACATTTGTTCAGGTTATTCACATTTTTGTGAAATTATACTTTGTTTAATGTAAATACATGAAAATATTTACATTTACAAACAGAAAAATGTGGAGTTATGAGTTTATAGATGATTATGATAGTATTTTACTGGTCTGACTCACTGGAGATTGAACTGGTCTGCATGTGGAACCTGAACTAAAATGATTCCTAATTTCTTAATATCTATTTTTGCATTTCACAAATTCATCCCGAGGGCCGGACTGGACCCTTTGGTGGGCCGGATTTGGCCCCCGGGCCGCATGTTTGACACCTGTGTTTTAGGGCAAAAAGAGACGCTTTGAGGTTTCTGAGTGACGGTTTGTTTGAACAGTCGTGAGCCTCATGTGTTTGAAGGCTAGGGTCTTCATCAGGAACCCCCCCCTCCCCTCCCCCCCGAGCAGTCACTCACACAAACGAAAACAAAGCTCGGAGCCAGCAGAGCCGAGGATGGATTTCCTTAAACTGCTTCCTAATTAAACAGCCGCTGATGTTTTTAACATGTGGTGGCGAGAAAAGTGTCCACTGTACAGACGAGACACACACTGGGAAAAGCCACTTGGGAGATAGGTTATTATCGTTAACGAAAACTAACGAAATGACGAAAACTAGAATTGTAAAAACATTTTTGTTAACTGAAATAATAAAAACTATAATTAAGAGAAAAAACGATAACTGAAACTGTATTGTGTGCTAACAAAACTAACTAAAACGTATAAAAATTATGGATAAAATTCCCTTCGTTTTTGTTTTTGTCAATGTCGGATTGATATGAAATCGATTTATTTCCCTTGAGCAATTTTTGCTCGGGGCACTATATGAAAATTAACAGTCCATCACTTCTAGTCACTTGTGGTTTCGAGTCGTCTTCTGGTCTACCTGGAAACATGGAGACTAAAGTTGGGAGTCCTGTGTGGAATTTATTTGAATACGACGGTGAAAAAGATAAAAGAAATGAGAAAACTAAAACTAAACTAAAACTAAGCATTTAGAAAATAACAAAAACTAATAAAAACTAGCAAACCTGCTCTAAAAATGAATTAAAACTAACTGAATTAGAGAAAAAAAAAGTCAAAAACTAAATAGCACTAAACTATAATGAAAATCCCAAACTATTAGAACCTTGCTTGGGAGATCCACTGAAGTTTGGGTCCTCTTAACTTCTCCAAGGTTATTATCGTTAATGAAAACTAACGAAATGACGAAAACTAGAATTGTAAAAACATTTTCGTTAACTGAAATAAATGAAAACTATAATTAAAAGAAAAAAAGGATAACTAACTGAAACTGTATTGTGTGCTTACAAAACTAACACATAAAAATTATGGATAAAATTCCCTTCGTTTTCGTCTTTGTCAACGTTGGATGGATACGAAATCGATTTATTTCGCTCTTGCAATTTTAGCTAGCGGCACCATACGACACTTCATGCTCCGTCACTTCTCATCACTTGTGGTTTCGAGTCGTCTTCTGGTCCCCACTCTACCTGGAAACATGGAGACTAAAGTTGGGAGTCCTGTACGGGATTTATTTGAATACAACGGTGAAAAAGATAAAAGAAATGAGAAAACTAAACTAAAACTAAGCGTTTAGAAATAATGAAAAATAATACAAATTAGCAAACCTGCTCTAAAAATGAATTAAAACTAACCGAATTAGAGAAAAAAAAAGTCAAACTAAATAAAACTAAACTATAATGAAAAATCCCAAACTATTAGAACCTTGCTTGGGAGATCCACTGAAGTTTTGGGTCCTCTTAACTTCTCCAAGGTTATTATCGTTAACGAAAACTAACAAAATGACGAAAACTAGAATTGTAAAAAACATTTTTGTTAACTGAAATAAATAAAAACTATAATTCAACGAAAAAAACATAACTGAAACTGTATTGTGTGCTTACAAAACTAACTAAAACATAAAAATTATTGATAAAATCCCTTTGTTTTCGTCTTTGTCAACGTTGGATTGATATGAAATCGATTTATTTCGCTCTAGCAATTTTATCTAGCGGCACCATATGACACTTCATGCTCCGTCACTTCTCGTCACTTGTAGTTTCCAGTCGTCTTCTGGTCTCCAGTCTACCTGGAAACATGGAGACTAAAGTTGGGAGAAAGCAGCAGAGTCCTGTCTGGGATTTATTTGAATATGACGGTGAGGAAGATAAAAAATTTGAAAAAACTAAAACTAAACTAAACTAAGCATTTAGAGAATAACGAAAACTAATAAAACTAGCAAACCTGCTCTAAAAATGAGTTAAAACTAACTGAATTAGAGAAAAAAAAAAGTCAAAACTAAACAGAACTAAACTATAATGAAAAATCCCAACTATTAGAACCTTACTTGGGGATCCACTGAGGTTTTGGGTCCTCTTAACTTCTCATCAGGTAAACATTGTTAGACTCTCGGCAGCTTGAGTTCACAGTCGGTACAACATGTGCTCACCACAGCTTGAAACAGATAGCCCCGAGGCTTTCACAGCCACACTTAAGCAATCAGAGATCAAACCTTCATCTAATGCAATAATGCTCCATCAATCATTCTTTCTCTGTTGCCAGCATTTTCTCTCTCTCTGGTCACTTCCTCTCGCATACCCTCAATCTCTCTCTCCGATTAGAAATTTATTTTTCTTGAGAGTGCATTTTAGAAGTCTCATTATTCTGTCAGACTAGCTGACAGAGCTTCTCTCCAGATCCTCAAACCTCAGGGGCTGGTTAAGGAAAAACAGTTGCATACACTTTCTCCCAACCTAAACTTCCTTCTTGGATCAAAAATAAACCTGGGCCAATTGTGTGTTTCCATCTCCTGCTGAAGAGGAAGACCTCACTTGGCAGAACCGCCAGAGGGGAAAGTCACACATGCAAAGGTCAGAGATGAGGAGAAACACGGCGGCCACAGATACCCAGGGTCAGCGCTCAGCCAAAAAAACCATTGAAAGCAACTCGGTGAACCATCATGATTCCATCAATCTGTCGCTGATGTGATTTTATTCATGATGACAGAGAGAGAGAACGAGAGAGCGACCAAGACAGAAACAGAATTGAACGAGAGAGTTGGCTCTCTGTGTGAAATACAATACAACACAAGCTGTTCTCCATCTGGAGACATGTCAGACTCGTCTGCCTCACCCAGCCGTGACAAGCTACATTAGAACCAGTCAATTTACACCACATTTCATTGGCTTTTCTAATTCCACATGTACAACCAACACCTCGCTACATCAGTGTAATTCATTAAAAATAAAATCATCACAACAATTTTAAATACTTAACAGGTGGAGCGCAGACACTGAAGCGGTAGCAAAAAGCAAATAAGCAAGTACCAACTAGGGCTGTGAGAAAACATTGTTTCTGCAATATATCGTGATATTTCATTTCACAATATTGTATCGATATTAAAAAGTATTGTATAGGATATTTTTAGGTATTTATTCAATTGCAGATATGGTGGAGGTTCATTTTAGTTTGTTTTTGTTTTTCTTTTTTGTTTATATTTTATTTATTATTATTATTATTTAACACTCTTATTAAATAATGTTTGTTCCTTTGTTGGGATTGAACTAAAATAACGTTCTGATGTTAGTTCTGAACTAATAGAATATGAACATTTGAACAGGATCTTAAACTGTAATGTCTGTAAAAAAGAATTTAAGTTTGAACACAGGAACATTTTGTGATATAGCATTACATCCTGTTGGGATCAAATAAAAATGTATTTAGTATTTGTGCATATTTCTGGTGTAATTCAATTCTTCAGGGAAATAATCATTAAAAAGAAACAAAACTAAGAAAAAAATTGCCTTTAACAGTATCGTGATATATCGTATCGTGATCCTAGTATTGTGATTTGTATCGTATCGCCAGATTCTTGCCAATACACAGCCCTAGTACCAGCACAGTAACCTAAGCGGCTAAAATTTGCTTAGAGGTCTTACTTATGTCGTTGTGCATAAGAAATCAATAGAAGTGAATCCCCAAAGGAACTTTGTGTTGGTAAATGCAAGTTATGCAAATTGACAGGATTTCAGTTCTGTTGCAACATGTTGCTGGTCATATGAACTATGTTTTTAGCTCAAAAATGTCCAATTTCATCACAATTAATGCTATATTTTCATGTCACAAAAGGCCAAGTTATATTTGAACTGAATTTACCTGAAAAACAAATATTCTATTCTTTTAGATTCCCCAGTTTTTTCTTGCAAGATTATACATACATGTGATACTACACATCACATGTTTATTTTTACAGGTTCAATATGGAGTATGGTGCTGATCCATCCTGCTTATGTTACGCCAATACATACATTAAGAATGTCACACGTCACTTTTTAATCAACAGTTTTCTAATAATAAGCATTTTTATAAAGAAATAACAATTCTATATTGTTATTTACTCTTTAGTATGATGATAAACTATACAATAAATAATTCTGATCCTAGTTTTTGCACAGGGATCATTTGTGGAAACGGTGACATGGCTGCCGAGCATCAGTATGATGGGATCCGGAACAACCATGTCACATCCGTCCACTGCCACATTTTGTGTTTTTGTGTCAGCTGTTATTGTTTTAGATCCACAATACTAACATTTATGAATAAGAGGAGAATTAGCAATAGTAAGTATAGAAGTTTATTACTAATAAAGTACTGGTACTGACCAGAGCATCATGGGTAATGTCACGTCCGTTCACCAGCAAAAGTTTTCACATACACGTGCTATTCCAAATCCAATATTTCTGAAAATATAGCTTCCACTGTCAAATAATATCAGTAGTCTGTGCACAAATGGATTTCAACACAGTTTTGTGCATTTCATACAACTTTTTTTTTTTTTTTTTTGACAAAAATGGCCACTCATTTGACCCCCTAAGTAAATTTTAGCCGTAACCTACATGTACGGTATATCTGGTTTCATTCTTTCGTAACACACACACATACTACCATTTAGTGAAAAGACCCCTCAGGCTGAGATTACAGCTCTGGATTCGTTTCAACTCTTGCCCTCCCTCAGTGCGTAGCTGTTTGATGAAACTTCTTGGCAGGGGTCACATCCAAGTGTGGTGGGTATTTTTTTTTTTTTTAAACTTACTTAAACGAAACTATACAAGAACCTGGGCCAGACTCGTCGTCTGGTTGTAAATAACCTGTGGTGTCCCAGAGGGTGGCACGCTGCAGGCTGTTGTGCTTTGCATGCATTTTGCTGAGTACTAAAACCACGCGCTGGATTCCCAGGGCTCAACAGTATCAATTAGAGGCAGCTTGTGAAAAGATGTGCTTCCTCTGTTGCTGTGGTCTGGTCAGAGGTAGGAAGTGAGGGAAGAGAAAGAGGAGGCCACTCCTGCAGCAGAGCTGTTCAGACCCACAAGAATTCCGTTTTTCAATTTGCTCCGCAGGCTCGTTCGGCAAAAAATTAAAACAGTAAAAGACAACACACACCTGACTAGTCCTTCTCAATTTCCTTTCTCTTTTTCTGAAGTGTACATTGATGTATTCTTTGTACAGATACGAGCTCTGGCGTCCAATTCGATGACCTCAGAGCTCGTACAGCAGCAGAATAAAGGCCACGTGGGGCGTATGTTTGGTTGTATCCCACGGTTACAGGCCTGAAGGGAGCACCAGGTTACCCACAGCAGCAAAAACTGGCCTTGACCACAGGTTCTTCTGTGCTGCATCTGACTCACTTACCACATTTAGGAAACATCAGATACTGTAATCATATTTGAAAACCACTTTAACCACAATAATAACACAAAGTCAGAGAAATTCTCACTCGTGTGCCTTTCTACGCAATGAACCTGAAACAGACAGAAAGAAAAACAGGTGTCAGCTGCGATATTGTCAAATTATCTGACAATTTTTGCTCAGTTTTCTGGTTCCGTTGATGGACTAGTGCACAGCGTGTGCTTTGGTCCAGCAGCCGCTAAAAGGAAAGTCTTCTGTATTTCCACACGCCTGGACGAGAGTGAGGCAGCTGTATTGATTTTTTTATCCATTTCAACATGACAGACAATCTGTGAGCAGCAATACACGAGGCAAAACCATACTTCACCACTGGAACAGAAGCAGAATTTCGTCAAAACTTTGAGAGCTATGACTAATAAACGGAATGGAAACAGAGTGATACAACATTATTCATGGTTAAGGAAATGACAGTGGTGATTTCTCATAGACTGCAAGGGAAGCTCAGCTTCCCCTAAAATTATGAAAATTAAATGGTCAAATATGTACAGTTGTGTTGACATTTCACTGACTACACATGTGTTAGAACACATTCATCTCACAGATGAGTTCGTTCAGAATCAGCTTTATCACAAATCAACAGACTCCATGTTGTTCACTTCTCATACATTCCCGTGTCGCTGTTTTCTCATTCGATCTCTGCTCAGTGCATTTGTCCGTAGACGCTCAGCGTCCATGCACTTCAATGGGACTGAGTGGAACAGTTTTTTTCATCGCCTCAAAACTGGACGGTAATTGGATAAATGCCATGATGTTGTCCCGCCCCCGGACACTCGGCATCTCTGGGGGTGAATGGAGCTGTGGGCGGAGCTCGGCCGGGCTGGACGCTGAACTTCCACGTGCTGATTGGAGGATCAGTCGAAAGGCTGAATCCTGTTTGATTGACAGCTGTTTTCAGATCTACTCCTTCACTGACACAGTTCAGTTTAATACCGTCGCACATTCTGCTGTGAAATCGAGAGAAACCACTACGAAATTACTTGTTCATTTCTTGCACTGTAAATAAAACACACTCATTGTACTTCCTTGTTTCAATTTAACATAATTTCAACATTTTCTTGTTTACTTGGTACGATAAGGTCACTGACCATTTTCTTAAAACGGAACAGAGGGCCGAATTTATGTTAAAATAACTTCACATTTTTTTTTATGTAAGCCGACAATGAGCTTCCCCTGTCTGAAAGACGAGCAGCCGCCACTGGGAAATGAATACACTAAACCAGGTTCTTCAGGAAAAACCTCACAACCGTTGAAACCCTCTCGAATCCAAATACCCTCCAGAAAAAAAATGGGAGGAGTGACGGAGCCAAAAATATTTCTCAATTACTAAAATATGACTTATGGTTAAACGCAACAATTATCACTCCAATTATAAATACAGCCACCATTCTGTCAGTTTGGCAGCCCGAGTGGATGGCAGGATTCCAGCAGAGAAACCTAAACCTTGTCAGGGCGCATTTCCATGTGCACTGACTGACACATCATCTTTCCAGCTTCACATCCATGCCAGTGCCACCTAACAAGTTGACCATACTCATAACATAATGAGGCTTCTGTTAACTTACTGTGAATAGCTTTGCCCTGCTCGGTCTGCCTGCCTCGCCACCATGAAAATACTAACCAGAGCACGTACAGACATAATGAGTTCACCCAATTGGTTCTGACAGGCTTGGTCCACAATGTGCAGCAGTTTTCAACTCTGTTCCAATACTGAACACTGAGGTCTTGCTTCTTTGTCTGTCATAAACAACAGGCTAGCACAAACCGGGCTTTAATTCCCTTCTATTTGTGGACAAATGGCGTCCTTCATTGAGGCTAGGGAGAACAGAGAGACCACACAGCCCCTTCGTCACATAATGGACAAAGGCACTGCCCCCGAAACCGGCCAGCTTGTGTCATAACCTTATCGAAAACCAGCCAGTGCTTCTTAGTCAGAGAATAAGGCCACCGAGATGGAGAGGCCCCGGCGAAGAGGGGTATAGCCTTCTCGTCTTCTCGAGTGAAAAAGGGCAAACTATAGCATCCTTGTTGGATTTTGGGGGGGGGCGGGGGGGGACAGGGGAGTTGTTGTTTCGAAGTGCTTGGGGTTCTCTGCTTACACATTGTGCCCCCTCTCATCCACAGTCCTGTTAATCCCATTAATATGAAGAGGGCCAAGAGCCTGAGAGTGGCCACAGTTTAAGAGCCATCAACCAGCATTAGCCCTCCAAATCCAAACCCCTGTCTAGACCCATTAACAACTTAGCCCAGCAGAGTCAAATCATTTGAGACCCATGTCTAATGACGAGAGCATAAGTTAAAACCTAGCAGTCACTGATGTTTGCACCCATTCATGTCATTTTCTTCATTAAAGCCCATAGTGGACATGGAGGATGCTTTATGTTATTTGTGAAAAATCCAACTAATCCTATTTTGTTGGTCAAACAGCATATTTGACTGTGACTCAGTGTATTCCTTGGCAGTTGAAGTGTCTTTCTCACTTTACTGAGTAGCTGTGTTGAACGTCTGCCACTCAGTATTGACCGTGAGACAGATTTAGTCGTTGGTTGGATGATTTAGGCTTGAATTAAACTTCATATCTGAGGTAAATATTCCCACTAAGTGCATGTGTATCTGTCTATGTGTGTGTAACAGAGTTAAGGTATATAGTGTAGGATTCCACTTGCCATTGCTGACTTTTGTTGTGTTAATTCCAATTTTATTTTGGGGACATGAACCCCACACCCCTTCAAACTGGGGTCGTGCACCCCAGGAGATAGCAGCAGTTTTGTCGTTCTGTCCTGGTGAGTGCACGCATGTTGGTCCTGTCTTTATTTTACTTTTTTTTTTTTCTTTATGTCATATTTGAATAGGTGTTGTGTGCCGTTGTGTTGGTGTCATGATTGGCTTTCGGTTGAGTATGTTTTTTTTTTTTAAATTGCAATGTTCTTTGTGTATGTTCGTGGAGTTAGCTAACTGTGATTTTTATTTTTATTTTTTTTATTTTTAGCCCAAGCAGGTTTTTCATTTAACGTATGGTTTTTATTTTTGTATGTGTGCCAGGTATGTATTTTATTTACTTTATATTTACAGTGTTAGTAAAAAAAAGCAGCAGTTTTGTCGCTCTCTCCTGCCCAAGACGGACTGCAGGTTTTTCATTTAACGTATGTTTTTTTTTGTATGTGTGCCAGTGTGCCAGAATAAACTGGTGAACAAGAAAAAAAAAGGATTGTGTGGAAAAAAACTCTTTGGCAACGCATCTGTACAGCCGCTACATGTGCAGTATTTATTACCACCGAGGAGGTTATGTTTTCATTGGGACTTGTCTGTTTGTTACCTCCGCCAAAGAACAGCGGAGGTTATGTTCTCATCTAGGTTTGTCTGTCTGTTAGCAAGATAAGTCAAAAAGTTATGGACGGATTTGGATGAAATTTTCAGGAAATGTTAATACTGGGACAAGGAATAAATGATTACATTTTGGTGGTGATCGGGGTGGGGGGTGGGGCACTGATTTGCCTTGATGGAGGTCTGCGCTCTGAGTGCTTTTCTAGTTTCTTTGTCTGTCTGTTAGCAAGATAACTCAAAAAGTTATGGACGGATTTGGATGAACTTTTTAGGAAATGTTGATACTGGCACAAGGAATAAATTATTAAATTTTGGTGGTGATTGGGGGGGCTGATCTGTCTTGGCGGAGGTCTGGGAGTGCTGTTCTAGTTTATTACCTCCGCCAAGGAGGTTATGTTTTTGCTGGCATTGGTTTATTTGTGTGTCTGTCTGTCCGTGTGCAAGATAACTCAAAAAGTTATGTACAGATTTGATGAAATTTTTAGGAAATGTTGATACTGGCACAAGGAAGAAATGATTCAATTTTGGTGGTGATTGGAGGGGGGGGGGGGGGGGGGGGGGGGGCTGATCTGCCTTGGCGGAGGTCTGAGAGTGCTTTTCTA
Organism: Sphaeramia orbicularis; assembly: GCF_902148855.1. Lineage (NCBI taxonomy): Eukaryota > Metazoa > Chordata > Actinopteri > Kurtiformes > Apogonidae > Sphaeramia > Sphaeramia orbicularis. The sequence goes on from NC_043962.1 coordinate 16,505,521, forward strand.
GTTTATTTATTTATTTGTTTATTTAGCAACGACAGTACACACTAATGAACATTTCTGTAAATGTGCCGGTATTAGCAAAAAAGCTATTTTTCTGTTAACTGTTGTCCCTGCGTGAGAAGTAAAGTGCCAGCATTCATAAATTAGAAACATGTTAAAAACTAGAAGCACTCGGAGAGCGCAGACCTCCGCCAAGGAAGATCAGTGCCCCGGATTTGGATGAAAATTTCAGAAAATGTTGATACTGGCACAAGGAACAAATGATTAAATTTTGGTGGTGATTAGTTCCAACTAAACACAAAAACCCATTACTAATTTCTCTGACCATCGCCAAGAAAATCATTTTTCAAAACTGGAAATCCAAACACTCCTGCCATATCACCCACTGGATAAATTTACTCGCAGAACACATATCAATAGAAAAAATAACAGCCTACAAAACAAACAATATATCAGCATTTGAGGAAACATGGAACCCATTCACAAATTATCTAAAGTCCACCCAGAACTCATACCAAAGCAGTAACCAAAACCACAGCCATGTACAGGATCACATATCAGACCACATCCAACCCATAACAAACATTTTATAATTTACATCATCCACATTAACTTCATTCTTTCTGTCTAGCTTCACATACAGACAAACCAGGATCCCTGCTCCCCTTCATTCCCACCTACACTTCTTTCTTCCCCTCTCTCTCCCCTCCCCTCTTTATCTTTTTAACCAAGCCCCCCCCCCCCCCTCTTGCCTTTTTTTTTTTTTTCTTTTTTTTGGATTAGAAAGTAGTATTTTTATTGTTATCATTATTATCATATTATCATGTTATCATTATTATTATCATATTGCTAGTTACATTTCTGATCTTTTTCATTGTAATATGACGTTGTTGTTTGTCAATACTCTGTCATTGTTGTTGTTTTTAGTTTGTTTATTTCTTTGAGTTTCCCTTTGTTTATGTGTTGTTGTTTTTCTGTAGAATCACTTTTTAAAAAAAGCCATAAAAATATTTGATAAAAAAAAACACTTAATTTTCACCATTGCATTGTTTTAGATAAATATACATTTCTTAATTTTAATAATTTTGTGAATTTTAAAAATGCTTGCTTGATATTTAAAGTCTTGCATGGACTTGCCCCTCCTCCCTTGACAGATTTTATCAAATCCCGCTCTGTCAGTGGGATGGTCACCAGGGCCACAGCTCGAGGAGACTGTGAGGTGCCACGCAGATGCACTACTTTTGGACAAACTGCACTTTCAGTCACTGGGACTAAATATTGGAACAGTTTACCGCTCAACATAAGAGACTCACAATCATATGCCTCCTTCAAATCACAACTTAAACATTGGATGAAGGAAAACCAAGCCTGTGACCATCAGTAGATCATCCTCACTGTGTTGTCCTGTGTGTTTTTAGGATGTTTTGCATTTCCTTGTACTGTTTTTTTATAATGTCTTTTACAATATTTTGCCTTTTTGTCAATTGTCTTTCTTGTCACCTGCCTAGGGATTACAGATGGAAATTAGCACTGCTGCTACAATCTGTCATATTTACAGCTGCAATTGTTGTAGATGTTCATTAATATGCACTGTCCCTATTAAAGAAATTAAATAAACAAATAAATAAATTGTCTTGTTAACTATCACTAATAAAAAAAAAAAAAAAAAAAAATTGGTGGTGACCGGGGGGGGGGGGGGGCACTGATCTGCCTTGGCGGAGGTCTGCGCTGTCTTTTCTAGAAAAGTACTCGTAGAACCGATATTTTCTTACACCCCTGCCAAGAATACTGTACGTGTGCGCTGCTATAACCACATGATGTCCTGAAAGAGATTATCTGTTGGGTTTTAATTAAAAGCCAAGCAGGGAGACCAAGAATTCCCAAAGAGGCCTAAGGTCACTGTCTTGTGAAGAAAATACAATCTCTAATTCCTCAATCCACCACCAGCTAACCCTCCATCTACTGTACATATGGCCCCATTTCTCATCCCACTGCATACCAGCCGGGTGATTACCAAGCATCAGAGGCTGATTAATGCAGCTTTAAAGCAGCTTGCTTTCGACCTGGCTGGAGCACAGTGAGGCCTTTCAAGAAACACAGGGCACAGTGACTGCACATTTTGCAGCTTTCAAGACCACAGTAAGACCACTGGCTTACCGCTGTAGCATATCACAAATGACAATCAGCTAAATCTGGAGGGCATGATTCAGCTCCCCAGCTCCCTGCCAGGCATATTCAGTTTCATCCAACAGCAGATAGCATGTGCCAGTAATCAAAGCGAACCCGGTGGATTACCTTCAGCTCTGCACTATGTGATGAAATCCACATCAAGCCACCTCAGGTATTTATTCCTGATATACGTATTATTTTCTAAAGAGTCTAGACAACATCTGGGCATGTTGGTTTCTGGTGCTCGGTGGCATCCTACAGACAAGCTCCCTGTGTCAAATATCATCCAGGAAAAAGTCACAGTCTGAGTTTCACTATTTCAACCAACTACACTCATGAAAATCAGTTTTGTATTTGTATTTGTATTTGTATTTATTTATTTATTTAGCACAATAAAAAAACAGTGCAGGGAGGGAATGAAGCCCAAAAGGCTTGTACAGAGTTCCACTCCCATCATCTGTTATAAAATACAAAAAAAATAGAATGTACAAACATAAGAAAACAATAATTAAACAACAATTAACAATATAGAAAACACTGAAAAAGTCAAGACAGAAGATGTTTTTTCAGTGAGTTTTTGAAAGATGGAAATGACAATATAGACTTTAAAGACATGTCAAGATTGTTCCACAATTTAGGACCTTTAAATAAAATATTAAATTGATGACCAGATGTTCGACAGAAGGGTAAATGAAGATTGTCGCTATGTCTAGTTGAGTATAAATGTAAATCGGATGAAAATCTAAAAAAATTATGAAAAGTGTCCGGAAGATCTTGCTTATTATTGATAAACTTGTGCACAAATAAACATGAGTGATAAACACTGAGTTCATGAACGGGTAGTATTGAATATTTCCTAAAAATTGGTGCAGATGGTTCGTATCTACTAGACAGTGAGATTGTTCTCAGGAATCTCTTCTGAATTATCAAGAGTTTGCTGAGATAAATTGGATAAGTTCCTGACCAGACAATATTTTACATACAACTAAAGATCATGGACTTTTTTTTTTGTATTTACATAGAATATTCTTATATCTAGAGCAGATTTTTCGAGACAATTTGACTGATTTTACAGGAGTAAATCACTTGCACTACCAAGCCACAATAATAATATGTCAAAAATTATATATTCTCTATTTCCAGATTCTTCTTTTTTTCAGTTATTTTTTTATTGAATTTTTTTACAGCAGTAGTGCAAAAAAAAGTAGGATTTTTTTTTTTTTTTTTTTTTACAGTATAGAATAATAGTTATATATAGTTAGTTTTATGGGTTTTTTTAGTCTTTTTATAGATAGTTTTTATTCAGAATAGAACATAAACAAAACACACATACAACAAAACAAAACCAAAAAAAATGGATTTTTAACATACAGTAGATCATGGATTTAATTGTTAGTAGGTATTGTATGTAGTTTATACACTGCCGGGCCGAAAAGAAAAAAAAATAGTCACACATGCAATATTTCACTGCACCACCTTTGGTTTTGATTCCAGAAGACATTCACTGTGACATCTTTTTTGTTACATGATGCATATGTAGTGTCACAATAAGGTTCATAATATGTTTTCCATCCATAGTTGCATTAATTTTTGATTATTGATGATGGAGAATCAGACCGCTGCATCAAGTCTTCATCACATCCCAAATTAGAGTCTGGACTTTATGGAGGCTAACCCATGTGTGAAAATGATGTCTGTCACAAACCTGACGCTTACTGCATCTGTTAGTTAAGTAACTTGTTCCAGCTGAAACATTATTAACCACTGCAGTATTTACCAATGGAAGGATCTGAACTATTTGCTTAGTTAAATCCAGTGAATGTTTCCTGGAATCAAAACCAAAGTTGGTGCAGTGACATACTGTATGTGCGACTTTTTTTTTTGGCCGGGCATGGCCTATAACAATCAGCACATATATAGCCAAAGTAACAGCACCATCCTTGCTAGCAAAAGAGATGATGCATTTAAGTTATTCACTCCTTTGGCAAAGTAAAAAAAAATGCCTTAAGATTAAAATTATTTAGGAATATTGAATTGAGATGGTAGATGTGTTTTTATTGTTGTTTTTTTCTCTTTATGGTGTGAATTAGGGGCGTAAGAAAATATCGGTTCTGCAATATATCGCGATATTTGGATTTTTTAGGTATTTATTCAAATGCAGATTTTGTGGAGGTTCATTTTAGTTTTTTGGTTTTTCTTTTTTGTTTGTATTTTATTTATTAATATTTTACACTCTTTTATTAAATAATGTTAGTTCCTTTGATGGGATTGCACATAATATTGTTATGATTTTAGTTCTGAACTAATAGAATATGAACATTTGAGCAGGACCTTCAACTGTAATGTCGGTGAAATATACTTTCTGGAAAATTTTGTGATAAAGCATTAGATCCTGTTGTGATCAAATAAAAATGTGTTTAGTATTTGTGCATATTTCTGGTGTAATTCAATCCTTCCAGGAAATAATCTTTTAAAAAAAAAAATTGCCTTTTTTTAACAGTATTGCGATATATCGTGATATATTGTATCGTGATCCTAGTATTGTGATTTGTGTCGTATCGCCAGATTCCTGCCAACACACACCCCTAATGTGAATGCTAGATGCCCGATGCTGTACACATTTAATTTAACCCTTTCATGCATGAATTATGAGAACCTTAGTCAAGATTTTTTTTTTCTGGAGTGTTTTTATACCTCCTTAGGCATAAAAAAAATTGTGATCGAATTTTTTTTTTTTTTCATGGAGTAACAAAAATGTCCATGCATTTAATTTTTTAAGTAAAGAAATATGTATTTAAAACCCAATATCAGAAAGTAAAATGAAAACAATGGAATAAAAACATTTTTAAGGCTGCTAATTTGATGTTTTCTCACATTTTACCATACTCCAATGCTAGTTATTACCTCATATAATATGCAAAAAACAACTCTTTTTGTCTAACAAATAACACCTGATTTACACTTAAACATGTTACTGCAGATCAGGTTTATCAAGAACAGCAAAGTTACAGTAATGGTATGAACTGCAGTGTATTATGGGATGTTGCATAAGTGTCCACTGTGTTGGCTCATATGGAACTAAAACAACAAAACCTATGAATACACAAGAGAACAGCTGGAGAAGAACTGTCCACTGGAGTGACCACAATGCATGAAAGGGTTAATGTAAGCAGTGTATCAGGTGAAAAGGATAGGCAAAAAAAAATGAGCTTTTGCTTCTAGCCTATTCCTTTTTTTGGTTTTTATGCTTATTATAATTACTGTACTAAGTGCAATGATTGATGTACAAACCAAACCAAAAATAAATTCATTCATTCAGTCTGATGCAGACTGTTAACAGCTGAGCCACTGTTATCTTCAATCCGATGCATTAATAATGCAATGCTATAACTAACAGTTTCATGCACATAATATGAAAAATGCTATCTTACATGAAGTTAACTTTCACTCTTATATAACATAAATTATCTCAAGTATACAGGGTGTCCCATAAGTCTCCATACATAGGAAAAATAAACGTTTCTTGACATAAACCATTTTTATTTATATAATATGCTCTATATGACTGCCATTTTGTCGGGAACACATTTCAATGTGTGTCCTCCACTGCTGAAGAACTATAAAGAAGAAATATAAAGAAATACATGTTAGAACCATGGAATGTATTATGTCTCCTATGTATGGAGACTTATGGGACACCCTGTATAATAACATTAGTGTGACTTTACATTCCCTATTCCATATGAAAGAAGATACTGTAGAACAGGGGTGTCAAACTCATTTTCATTCAGGGGCCACGTTAAGCCAAATTTGATCTGCAGTGGGCCGGAGCAGTGAAATAATAACATAATAATATATAAATAATGTCAACTCCAAACTTTCTTCTATGTTTTAGAGCAAAAAAAGTAAAATTATGTGATGAAAATGTTTCCATCTACTAACTATACTTTAAAATAACGAGAATAACATGAACGAACTGAAATTTTTCAAGAAAAGTAAGTGCAATTTTAGCAATATTATGTCTCAGTTTATCATTTAAACGTGCAAATTACAACTTACAGATCGCAGTGGATCAACAAATACACAAAACATTTAATAACAGGTGGAATATTGTTAAAATTACACTTCAGACATTTCAAAATGTTTATATTTGTTGAGGTTATTTGTGTTTTTGTGAAATGTTAGTTTTAGTGTAAATACAGTAAAATGATATGAAAATTTTTACACTGACAAAGACAAAAATTTGGAGTTGTGAGTATTTATGGGATTTTATGATAGTGTTTTACTGATCTGACCCACTTGAGATTAAATTGGTCAGTATGTGGAACCTGAACTAAAATGATTAATATCTTCAGTGTCATTTTTGCATATCTCACATTCATCCCAGGGGCCAGACTGGACCCTTTGGCGGGCCAGATTTGGCCCCCGGGCCGCATGTTTGACACCTGTGCTGTAGAAGATACTCAGTTCTCATCTCAGCAATCAGCTTTACACATCCCATCAGCCATCAGTCACAACCTGATTGATCGGTGCAGAGTAATCAAACAAACTAATAAATCAGTCGATCTTTAAGTGCAACCAACAGTCATGAGCGATTATTTTGAACATCTGCTTCTGTTTCTCTTCGGTTACTGCTACTGTGCTCTTCTGGACTACATGGTGTTTATCAGCCAGCAAGTGCACTAATACTGGATGGAGAAGGTTGACCTAAGCATGGCAGGTTCACACACATCAATACACTGACCACGCAGGAGCACCCGCATTTCCATTCAAGGCCACAGTGGACAGTATCCAAAAAACCTGTTGACCATAAATGGAAACATAAGGAAAAAAGAAGACCACAGTTAGGTAACCGGAATGCAGGGTTCTTCTACAGCACTGTTTGTATTTCCATGCTTTTTACATGTTAAGAAGCACACCAATAAAACACTTTGGACTATAATCTCTACTGCACATTTTCCAACTGTTCAGGTATTTCAGATTTTTTTCTTTTTTTGTTTTTTTTTGCTTCTTCTGCCCTCACCGCAGGAAATTTAACACTACGGCCAACATTTTCAAGAGGAGAGATTCAATAACCAAGATAATGAAGTTTTATTCTCGGTCTGATGACAGTAAGGGAGAAAAAGGAGCATCATATCAACTCAGCTGTTTCCTATTGACCTAAATATGAACCCAGTCTATCCAAGATTCTTGTGCTTAAAAGTCATTCTATTCGTTTTTTTGTGGGGAACTGAAGCACCTCACAAAACATATCACAACCCCTCATTAATAGTATTTTTAGAAATAAATGAATTCTGCCAGGCTAGATCATATTCCAAATGTGGCAAGGGTGAAAAGAACAATTTCTACCCACTGCGACTAAAATGATTTTAGGAAAATGGATCCAATCAATCTGAGGTTAGACACTGAGCGGCTCTTTCCCGACTGGAAGATACAGTGAAGATTGTCACCAGGGGTGTGTATCGGCAAGAATCTGGCGATACGATACAAATCACAATACTAGGATCACGATACGATATATCACGATATATCATGATACTGTTAAAAAGGAATTTTTTTGGTTTTTTTCTTCTTAAAACATGATTATTTCCTGGAAGAATTGAATTAAACCTGAAATATCCACAAATACTAAACACTTGTTTTTTTTTTTTATCATAACAGGATCTAATATTATATCACAAAATGTTCCTGTGTTAAAACTTCAAAACTTAAATTATGTTTTGCAGACGTTACAGTTTAAGATCCTGTTCAAATGTTCATTTTCTTTTAGTTCATAACAAACATCATAACATTATTTTTGTGCAATCCCAACAAAGGAACTAACGTCTACCTCTTTCAGACAGTAAAAAGTGCTTTTAAGATGCTTCAAAGACGATATGATACAAATCACAATACTAGGATCACGATACGATATATCACGATATATCATGATACTGTTAAAAAGGAAATTTTTTGGTTTTTTTTCTTCTTAAAACATGATTATTTCCTCGAAGAATTGAATTAAACCCGAATATGCACAAATACTAAACACTTGTTTTTTTTTTTTATCATAACAGGATCTAATGCTATGTCACAAAATATTCCCGTGTTAAAATTTTAAAACTTACATTATGTTTTACAGACGTTACAGTTTAAGATCCTGTTCAAATGTTCATTTTCTAGTAGTTCATAACTAACATCATAACATTATTTTTTGTGCAATCCCAACAAAGGAACTAACGTCTACCTCTCTCAGACTGTAAAAAGTGCTTTTAAGATGCTTCAAAGAAGATATGATACAAATCACAATACTAGGATCACGATACGATATATCACGATATATCATGATACTGTTAAAAAGGAAATTTTTTGGTTTTTTTTCTTCTTAAAACATGATTATTTCCTCAAAGAATTGAATTAAACCCGAATATGCACAAATACTAAACACTTTTTTTTTAATCATTACAGGATCTAATATATCACAAAATGTTCCTGTGTTAAAACTTCAAAACTTAAATTACGTTTTACAGACGTTACAATTTAAGATCCTGTTCAAATGTTCATTGTCTTTAAGTTCACAACTAAAATCATAACATTATTTTTTGTGCAATCCAAAGAAAGGAACTAACATCTGCCTCTCAGACAGTAGAACAATGTTTTTCAACCTTGGGGTCAGGACCCCACGTAGGGTCGCCTGGAAATCAAATGGGGTCACCTGAAATTTCTAGTAATTGATAAAAGTAATAAAAACAAACTTAGTAATAAAAAATATATGGTGAGTTGATAGAGACAATCATAATACATAAAAGACATGACAAACTCTGAAGCATGTAATCTTTAAAATAAAGGTTTAAAAAAAAAAAAAATTAAGATTGTTGTAAGTTCCTGTGGCCTTGGGGATTGTATATTTTATCTTTGTTAACCATAATCTTTGAAATAAAGGTAAAAAAAAAAAAATGAAGCTGAAACTGAAGCACTGTGGTTCTGTTTATCTGTCAAATGTTCACTGTGGTCAGTTTCAGATGCTGCAGTTCTTTCATAATTCATAGTTTGAGTTCTTGTTTGTTCAGTATTAATTGTCAGCCTTGTAAATCCAAGCTGGACTGACTGTACATATCCTGACCAAGGAAAATCAAATTCTCACATTGTGCAGTAATCTCCACCTGGCTTTACTGCCTCTACCCATAATAATATACATTATATAGACTAAATGTCACCTAAAATTAATGTTTATTTGCAACATAGTATAGAAAACTATTACATGATCAAAAACAAAAAAATTTCTCAGTTTTGAATGTCTGGGGTCGCCAGAAATTTGTGATGTTAAAATGGGGTCACGAGCCAAAAAAGGTTGGGAACCACTGATTTATCCTCTATTTTTTGCATTTTATTTCAATGAAAGTCAGGTATTTTCCCATATTTAATTTACTGATCATGTAGATATTCATTAAAGCTCAGATTAAAGTTGAAAAATTAAGAAAACGTGAATTTTTTCAACAAAATCTATCACTGATTGTACATAAACCAAGTGTTTCCATCCACTGTCATTGATCCAACTCCATGGGTTTTACTGGTGAATCAGTGTTGTAGAAGATGACAGTGTTTCCATGGTAACTACGGAGCCTCTTAATATCCAAATGGGTCATATCTGATGACCATGAAAAGACGAAAAACTATATTTTACACCAATTATTTACATGTATTGATAGGATTAGTGGATCGACAGGTATTAAACAGTTTAGATCAGTAGATGGTTTTAGGCACCGGTGACTGTTTGGGTTTTTATGGGTTAATTAAGATTTTTTGCAAGGGCAGGGCTATTGGAGATGTGGTGCTGTATTTGCCTTAATTACATACAAGTAAAATAAATAAATTTAAAACCTCCTGCTTACGTTGCAGACTCAACAATGCAAAGCAGACCTCAGCCAGTAGTCACCACAACAAATTAATTTTAGCAAAAAAAAAAAAAAAAAGTCTCCGTTTTGAATGTCTGGGGTTGCCAGAAATTTGTGATGTTAAAATGGGGTCATAAGCTAAAAAAGGTTGGGAACCACTGCAGTAGAAAGTGCTTTTAGGATGCTTCAAATAACCAATATTTAATAAAAGAGTGTTAAATAATAATGAATAAGATATAAACAATACAGAAAAACAAAAAACAAAAATGAACCTCTGCCTTATCTACATTTGAATAAACACCTAAAAATATCAATACAGTACTTTTTAATATCAATACAGTATTATGAAATGAAATACGAACCGATGTTTTCACTCTTAACACCCCTAATTATAACAGTGCTTGAAATCTCTTTAACAGGCGACTCACTGATTTCTGTGAAACTACTACATGCCAACAGATTAGTTATTGTTTCAGTAAGTAGCGTGACAAAAACATGAGATCGCAAATTGGACGGAAATTAGCAGGAGGTTCTCTAAAGCCAAATCTGATGAGGAAAAAAAAAAAAACTGCACACATGGCTTCGGTCCCTGGAACATGAGCAGTCCCAAACTGGCAAAAAATAAATGATCGGTAAGTGCTGTTCACAAGCTGCAACCCCCTTTGAACAAAATTTGTGAAAAATCTATCAGTGAAAGTGTGTGGCCAAAAATACTGGGCAGGATGCCTCTCATGTATCTCTTTCCTCTCCAGCCAAAAGATAGTACTTCCCCTGTGGTGTTAAGGGAGGAAATGCACAAACAAACATCAAGGCCTCTTACACTAGATCACAGGTGTCAAACATGCGGCCCGGGGGCCAAATCTGGCCCGCCAAAGGTTCCATTCCGGCCCGTGGGATGAAAGTGCAAAAATTAACCTGAACAGTCAAGGTTGTCAGGTTCCACATACAGACCAATGTGATCTGCAGTAAAAATAACAACACAATAACCCACAAATTAATGACAACTACAGATTTTCTTTGTGAAAAATTATGTGGAAAAAATTTAAGTGAAAAAAATAACATTACACTGTGAAAATACTTACTTTTACAATACTATTCTTTCACAATAAAATGCAAATAAATGCATAAATAAAAACAAAAATGAACAACCTGTAATGTGCAATTTGAACAATATTCTGCCTGTTACGAAATGTTTTGTGAATTTATGGATTCACTGTGATCTGTAGTTGTGTTAATAATAAGAGATGGAATATTGTTGAAAATGTTCAAATTTTAGTTCCAAACTCCAAAATTTTAACAATATTCTGCCTGTTACCAAATGTTTATGGAACACTATGTGTAAATGTACATGTATAAATAATAAGTCGAGGCATAATATTGTTAAAATTGCACAAATTTTTCAAATGAAATTTCAGTTTTTTCAGGTTATTCCCATCTTTTTTTGTAAAATGTAAATATTTTCATAATTGAATTGGCGTTTTTTTTGTACTAAAACAAAAAGAAAAACGTGGATTTGTTATTATTTATAGCAGGGGTGTCAAACTCATTTTAGTTTGGGAGTCACGTTCAGCCTAGTTTGATTTCAAGTGGGCCGGACGAGTAAAATAATAACAGTGAAAAAAGTAAAATTATATTATGATCAGGTTTATATCTACAAAGTTTCCTTAAAAATCTGAAAATCATGAACAACTTCAATTGTCTTAAGAAAAGCAAGTGCAATTTTAACAATATTCTGCCTCAGTTTATCACTTACACATGTGCATTACAATCACAAAAACATTCAGTAACAGGCAGAATATTGGTAAAATTGCATTCACTTTTCTTAAAACTTTTCCGTTTGTTCATATTTGTTCATATTATTCACATTTTTTGGAAAAGTATAGTTTCGTAATGTAAAAATTTTCATGTAATTTTACTTTTTTACACCAAAAAAACAAAGAGAAAATTTGGGGTCGTCATTATTTATAGGTTATTATGATCATATTTTACTGGTCTGACCCACTTGAAATCTAATTGGACTGTATGTGTCTGTATGTGGAACCTGAACTAAAATGATTTTGACACCATTGATTGTAAATCTCTTCAGTGTAATTTTTGCATTTCGCAAATTCATCCCATGAGCCAGACTGGACCCTTTGGCGGGCTAGATTTGGCCCCCGGGCCGCATGTTTGACACCTGTGTTATAGATCATATTGGTCTGTATGTGGAACCTGAACTAAAATGAGTTCCACAGCCTTGACTGTGGAATTTTGGCACTTTGCAAATTCATCCCAGGGACCGGATTGCAACCTTTGGCGGGTCGCATTTGGCCCCCGGGCCGCATGTTTGACACCCATAATTTACAGGGTGGGGAAGCAAAATTTACAATGAACATTTAGTTGTTTTTTCTCAGCAGACACTACGTCAATTGTTTTGAAACCAAACATATATCGATGTCATAATCATACCTAACACTATTATCCATACCTTTTCACAAACTTTTGCCCATATGAGTAATCAGGAAAGCAAACGTCAAAGAGTGTGTGATTTGCTGAATGCACTCGTCACACCAAAGGAGATTTCAAAAATAGTTGGAGTGTCCATAAAGACTGTTTATAATGGAAAGAAGAGAATGACTATGAGCAAAACTATTACGAGAAAGTCTGGAAGTGGAGGAAGCAACAAAAAACGTACCAAAGCTTTTATTAAAGCTCTCAAATCCAAAATCCTAAAGGATCCAACCAAATCCATGAGAAAAATGGCAATTGAACTTGAGGTAGACAACAAGACCGTTAGAAATGCAGTAAGATATGATTTGAAGTTAAAATCTTACACAAGAACACCAAAACACTTGTTGACAACAGCAACAAATCCAACTTTAGCAATTTTTGGGAATCATGTTTATGGCCGCCTTCTAGCCCAGATCTAAACCCTCTGGATTCTGCTGTTTGGGGCGTTTTAGAACATGCTACCAATAGAACATCACACAGCAATGTTGACTTTCTTAAAGATACTATTAAAGAAGAATGGGAGAAGTTGTCACCCAAATATTTGAGGAACACTTGCGCAAGTTTGAGGAAGCGTGTGAAGGCAGTTATTGAGAAAGAAGGAGGACACATAGAATAAAAACATTTTCTATTATGTCAATTTTCTTGTGGCAAATAAATTCTCATGACTTTCAATAAACTAATTGGTCATACACTGTCTTTCAATCCCTGCCTCAAAATATTGTACATTTTGCTTCCCCACCCTGTATAGGTTATTAAGTCATTATTTTACTGGTCTGTCCCACTTCAGATCAAACTGGGCTAAATATGACCCCTGAACCAAAATGAGTTTGACACCCCTGCACTAGACAAAAAAATATTTTTACATTGTAACCAGTTTCCATAATTTATATTTTTATTTCACATTCTCATGAAGAGAGTAGTAATTTCAGCCTGCCCTGTTGTCATGAAGACATCTTCAGTGGCTCCATTACACAATCTGTGTCATCAGGTACTTTGATGTTTCCAATGTTGGCAACTACAAGCGAAACGCAACATCCTCCATTTGAATCCACTTCAAACCTTCCTCTTCAGTCCGCAGAACGGAGAAAAACCCTAAACTGCTTACCAAACGAGACCATCTGGAGGCAGCCGATGGATGATGAGACTTGGCTTTTGGGGGGGGGGGGGGGGGGGGGGTAGTTGGAGGGAAGAAGGACAGAGGAGGGGGAGAGAGAGAAAGAGAGAGAGAAGAGACAGCGGAGCAGCTACGTCTACCAAACCATGTCGTGAGTCCCTCTCTGCAGGCAGGACGGTAATTACAGGGCAAAGAAGAAGGAGAAAAGCCTGACTGGGAAAAAGCGGAGATACCCAGACTGCTGGGTTGCCGCCCTTGGGCCCTCAACATAACCACAGCGCTAACCAGCCCATCCTACAGCACAGACCACTGGAGCACGGTTCCAGATCATTACCCTGACGCTAAGTGCCAAGAGTCCACATGAGGCCAGGTAGCTCAGTCCCAACTCAAAAAAAAGAACTTCAACGCTCTATGCTAGATTTACAACGTCGACACATGCATGACATCTACATAATCCGTTAAAAAAAATCTGCAGCACGATGTGGAGAGTTTTCATTCTTCCATGACTGAAAATTTAATTGTTTTCCAAAGAATCTCCAACTTTGGAATAAGATTGAAGTCTGAAACTAATGCAAAACATACAAACCCAAAATGCACAAATTACACAGACTACAGGATGGGATGAAAGATTTAATAAAGCAAAACTGAACAGAGATGGAAGCACTTAAAACAAGTAGTGTCTGGCATAACAAACCCCGCCCCTCGCACGAATTTCACCCATTATAAGTAAATGGGAAGATTTTTTTTTAAATCATAAAAAATTTGAACTTTGACCTATCTTTCCCAAAATGTAATCACATCTAAGCCCAATCCCAATTCACCCCTTAGCCCTCCCCTTACCCTTACCTCTACCCCTTGGCCCTTGCACTTGACACTACCCCTTGAAACAGAGCTGCAAGGGTTAGGGGTTGAAACATTCTCCTATGAAATGCGACAACCCTTCGCGACCTGTTACATCATCATCATGCCGCTATAAACAGATGCGAAAACTTTGCTTTCAAAAGTATTCCCCATGCCGTCAGTAGTTGTAACCGTCTCTATTCCATGGGCTTTGGTCATCTTTTTACGGCTATCAACTATAAACCACAGAAATGCGATCTACAACACACTGACATGGCATTAAACGGTCGATCAAATGATTAAGTTGTTTACGAAGAAAATCTGTACATTTGTGTGTTTCTTTCATCACACTGCTGCACTTCTTTACTGTGTTTACCTCCATCTTGCCAATGATTTGAACAGAATTATGGGAAATTTCTCCTACCCCTCTGTTCATAGTGTGGTCCTGAAATATCCCCGTTTCCACAGCTATACAGTCCTCCACCTTAGCCCTTCCCCTCCGACTAATTGAGGATCGAGACAACTCTACCCCATCACATGTACGCGCAAAACGGAGGGGTAGGGGTAAGGGGGAGGGGCCAAGGGGTGAATTGGAATTCAGTCCTGTTCTGGGTCACCGGCAATCTACAGGGGTTGGACAAAATAATGGAAACACCTTAAAAAATCAACAAAATATAATTTAATATGGTGTAGGTCCGCCTTTTGCTGCAATTACAGCCTCAATTCTCCGAGGTATTGATTCATACAACTTGTGAATTGTTTCCAAAGGAATTTTAAGCCATTCTTCAGTTAGAATACCCTCCAACTCTTTTAGAGACGATGGCGGTGGAAATCGACGTCTTACACTCAAAAAAATGATTCTTGGCTTTAATAAACATGAAGTAATATTTTAAAGTAAAATGTAACAGAAATATATGAAATTTAAAGTTTATTTATCCGAAAAAGTCAAACATAATGTGAATATGCTTAGTATAATGGGAATCTAAAAAAATAAAGTAAACTTTATTTACTAGATCACATAAAAAGGCTGAGCGTCACAGCCAAACACAGTTTATGTAAAAGTTTGCATTAACTAAATCAAATCTGACTGAAGGTATTTAATTTATTCATATTGACTCAATATCATAGAAAAAACATTGTATTAAATGCAACTCTTTACATTAAACTTATGTAATAAAATCACATGGAAAATTTACATGTAATTAAAATACATAAAGTCAACATTTTTGGCTTAATTATTTTTTTGAGTGTACTTGAATCTCTAAAACTGACCATAAATGCTCAATAATGTTGAGGTCTGGGGACTGTGCCGGCCATACGAGATGCTCAACTTCATTAGAATGTTCCTCATGCCATTCTTTAACAATTCTAGCTGTATGGATTGGGGCATTATCATCTTGAGATGAAGGTGTTTCCATTATTTTGTCCAACCCCTGTATAAACCCAATTTGGTATGAATTCAATCAATAGTTTTGCTCCCAAGATGTTAACGAACAAAGAAACAAACAAGCCAAACCAAAAACAATACCCCATGCTTCCTCTTCCAGGGGGCGGGGTAATATATTTCATATTCAGAGTGGTTTTACGTCTGTAACCGTGTTGGTTTGACAATTAACAACATGAGTCACTGCCTGAAGTTCTGTGTGGCTTTCTTGTAGCGGTGTGTATTGGCAAGAATCTGATACAAATCACAATACTAGGATCATGATACGATATATCATAATACTGCTAAGAAGGCAGTATTTTGTTTGTTTCTTTTTTTTAAATTATTATTTCCTTGAAGAATTGAATTACACCAGAAATATGCACAAATACTAAACACATTTTTATTTGATCAGAACAGGATCTAATGTCATATCACAAAATGTTCCTGTGTTCAAACTTAAATTAAGTTATACAGACATTACAATTTAAGATCCTGTTCAAATGTTCATATTCTATTAGTTCAGAACTAACATCAGAACGCCCTACAACGAACTGGCGAAATGTCCAGGGTGTATCCCGCCTTCGCCAGTAAGTAGCTGGGATAGGCTCCAAGAGACCCCCATGACCCTAGTGAGGATAACGCGGGTTCAGAAAATGAATGAATGAATGAATGAATGAATAGCATCATAACATTATTTTTGTCCAATCCCAGCAAAGGAACTAACATGATTTAATAAAAGAGTGTTAAATAATAATAAATAAAATATAAACAAAAAAGAAAAGAAAAAAAACAAAACAAAAATGAACCTCCACTATATCTGCATTTGAATAAATACCTAAAAATATCGATACAGTACTTTTTAATGTCGATACAGTATCGTGAAATGAAACATCGCGATATATTAGAGAACCGACATTTTCTCACACTCCTACTTCCTTGTCATCCTCGAGTCGAAGCTCACATCAAACTGTCAGTCTAGAGCTGCAGCCGATTAATCGATTAGGTGCTTGAAGCCAATGCGAAAATTCCCAATTCAATTAATCGACTCGAATTGATTGAAGGGAGATATTCTATCGCAGTTTTCCTGAATTGAAGCTTCTTTGTGCGTCACAATAAGCGTCCGTGTGAAACACAACAGTGGAACCAATGTTTAACAGCAGAAAAATGAAGGAAACAAAGCTTTGATTCAGGAGAATTGTGGTTGAATGATTTTTTTGGATCACTTTGAGTCGATTAATCGGTTTGCAGCTCTATGTTAGTCAGCGTCAAGCGTTCAGTTCCAGCCTCCATCGCGACTTCTCTAATAAAGCTTTCGGGCCATTCGCAGTCTGACTGTCTAAGCGTTATAAATCATCGTCCATGCCAAGGGAGACGGCGTCCTTCAGTGTGACCTGCAACCTTCACACATCCTCACCCAGTCGAACCTTACGACACGGCGCGAGGGTAGAGCAATGACGTGCGAGCGGTTCGTCACATCCATCAACTCTCGACAAGGAACAATAATCCATAAAATGGTGCGAGCGAGTCGAGCGGCTCAGCTGAATTATGTCTGAGAAATACATCATTGTTTTCCACTGAATAAAAGCGAGCTACCTTTAGGAGTCTTTCTACCTTTTTTACTCACATTGATTAACCCGCGGGACACAACCGAGTTAGTAATTGCACAGAAAACTGAAGGAGGGATCGACTGCACGCAACATAAATTACACCGTCTGTGATTAAGCTATTCACCAGGTTTTTACCGTTCTACTGCGAGTCACCGAATATTTCTCCTCTGACATTTATCTGGGCTTTCCCATTGCTTCGCAGAGTCCAAACTGCAGATTATAGCCGCACAGATATGAACTATATGATGTATGATTCCCATTTTCCCGTGCAGGTGTCAAAGCCGTGTATGTGCTAATGATGAGTGTGTCCAGAGGAGCGAGAGGAAAAGCTCCCCAGGGCGATCTGGCGTTGGCGAGAGCAGGCCACTGTTCCAGACTGTCATTTTTATCAAGGGAGGGGCTGGGACTGACTGCGGGGTCAAAAACTGCTTTGCGTGGATTTTTTTTTTTTTTTTACAGCCTGGGAGATAGTATTTCTTCTGACTTCCATAAACTTTGTTTTTTCCTGACCTCCACATGGCCTTGGTTACTATGTATGGAATGCATGAGGTCCTGTGCAGAAATTAATGTGTAACTAGTGAACACACCTTTGATAAGACTATGTGACATAAATGGGCCTTTTCACCCTCAGTTTCCCATGAACAGAACACAAAGAATAAATCCTTATATATTGAACAAGGTTTGGACACATTTTTTGAGGTCGAATTCAAGTGGTTTTAAGGGTCATTTTCAAATTTTACCAGCACAGAACGCTAACGCCGGAGTAAAATACACACAGTCGTGGAAAAAATGATTTGACCACCCCTTGTTTTCTTCAATTTCTTGTTCATTTAATGCCTGGTACAACTAAAGGTAGGGCTGCTCGATTATAGAAAAAAAAAAAATCACGATTATTTTAGCAATAATTGCAATCACGATTATTAAAAACGATTATTTGTTAACCTTAAAGTTGTTTATTTTTTTCTTGCAAAACAATGTAAAATATACTCTTTAAACATGAATAAAGCTTTTAACCACTAAAACAAAGTATGTTCACTTTTGTACGAAACAAAAAAATCTTTGAATGCAAATAAGTGTACTGTAAATTCAAGTATGTTTCCTTTTGTAAACAAATAGTGCACTGGAATTAAACTGCTATAGACTTGCCATAGAACTGTAGTAATAAAAAAAAAAAAAAACTCACGTAAAGTGCAAATTATAAATTTAAGTATGTTCAATGTAGTATGAAACAGTAAATTCAGTGGCGTGCCGTGAGGTTTCAGTTCAGGCCTTTTGTATACATCAGCCATCTAGAATACGTATGTTAGGGTTATACAGGTTAGGGTTAGGTTAATACGGGAGTTGCAGCATAAAGAGATTCGGAGGCTGAAGATTGCATTGTGGACGAAGTTGTAAACGGAGTTGTTTTTATGTGTTTTAGTTTTTCATAAGATTATGATAAAGGTGGCGGTGGTTAAACTTTAGATGGTTACAAAGGTTTGTTGTGTTACCGGTCAGTGCGGACACAACTACGAAACACTTTTTGCACGTGATGTGTTTTTGCTCTTCGTCTTCTTCTTCAAACCCAAAGTGATTCCATACAATTGAATTTGACTTGCCTTTTTTGTTTACCAAGCACTTCTGCTGTGATTCTCTTGCCGTTTTTCCAGACCGCTAGGTACAACTTTCCTCTTGGGGTGGACCTGTCAGCTAGCTGGCAGCAGTAGCTTAGAGGGGGGCGGGGCAGAGCAGCTCATGGTAGCTTGCGTGCGCGTGAATTAAAACAGCTCAAAATAAATAATCGTTTTTTCTCGATTACATAATTTTTGTAATCATTGCGTGTAATAATCGAAATCGTAATTGAATTTCGATTAATTGCACAGCCCTAACTAAAGGTACATTTGTTTGGACAAATATAATGACAACAACAAAAATAGCTCATAAGAGTTTAATTTCAGAGCTGATATCTAGTTATTACCTCCACCAAAGAGGTAATAACTAGATACTAGTCCGACCATGCCAAATTCAGACTTGTATGTGCTTGGAGATAGATTCTGTGCATTTGAATGTTTTATTTTGTTTTTATTTTGTTTTATTTTTTGGTTTTTTTTTTTTCATGTTCAAAATAAATAAATAAATCAAATCAAATACGTTTTTGCCGGTGTTGGTTTGTCTGTCTGTCTGTTTGTCTGTCCGTGTGCAAGATAACTCAAAAAAGTTATGGACAGATTTGGATGAAAATTTCAGGAAATGTTGATGCTGGCACAAGGAACAAATTATTACATTTTGGTGGTAATCTGTGGGGGGTGGGGGCACTGACCTGCCTTGGCAGAGGTGTGTGCTCTACGAGAGCTTTTCTAGTTGTCTATGTTATGGACAGTTTATGATTTTAGTCAACTGTTATTAAGATACATGAACTGTACAAAAAAAACATCATTGAAAACCAGAAAAGCACTCCAAGAGCGCAGACCTCCACCAAGGCAGATCAGTGTGTGTGTGTCCCCCCCGATCACCACCAATATTTAATCATTTGTTCCTTGTGCCAGTATCAACATTTGCTGAAATTTTCATCCAAATCCGTCCATAACTTTTTGAGTTATCTTGCACACGGACAGACAGACAGACAGACAGACAGACAAACCAACGCCAGCAAAAACATAACCTCCTTGGCGGAGGTAAAAAATCTTTCTTTACTAAAACTATATGCTGTATATGACTGGAGAAACACATCTGGAATGAATATATTACAAGATGCAAACAGATTGCATGAATTCCTTTTGAGCAGCAAAGGTCTCCAGAAGAATAATATTGATTTTTTTAGACATTTTTAGACACCAAAGTTTCTTGATTAATCGATTGTTTCATTATATTGACGAGCTGTTGTCACATTATATACAGTGACGGAAAAAAATATTAGACCACCCTTCTTTTCTTCCATTTCTTGTTCATTTTAATTTAGACCATCAAAAGTCATCAAAAACAATGGTTATACAATCGAGTACTAACTCCTGTGTGTGTCATGTGACTAAAACAGACAGAAAATAAAACATGGAATGCGTAAAAGCACTGTTTTTGTCAGTACAATGCCATAGATATTGATGTAAAAACTGAAGTGATTTTGGTTATTATCAAGAAAACATGGAAAATGGATAGATATCAGCTCTGAAATGAAACTTTGATGGGCTATTTTTGTTGTTATCATTATTTTTGTCCAAACAAATGTACCTTTAGTTGTACCAGGCATTAAAATGAATGAGAAACTGAAGAAAACAAGAGGTGGTCCAGTCATTTTTTCCACAACTGTAGATTGAAGCACTTTTCAGACCTTGAAAACACATAAAAATTCAAGCATTTTTAAGTAATTCAAGCACCTTTACGAACCCTGATTAAACTCTGTCCTCAGGTGTTTTTTTTTTCTCTTTTTTTTTTTTTAACCATCTCTCCCATTTCAACACAAGCTCAGACCAGAATCTTAAAAAATTTTAATCACTCGAGTCCATCCACTGGTTTCAGTACCAGGGGCAAATCTGAAACACAATCTGCTCTCACTGAGTGGAATCAATGTTGCACTTGTGGCAGAATATCCATATTTAGTTCCCTGTTTATCATAAACATTCAATAAATTCCAATTTTTGTTTAACTTTTAAAAACACACGATTAATATTCAGTCATGCTTGTGACATCTGCAGCCTTGAAGAAATAGACGAGTTTATGAAAAAAACATGATCTGAATACTGCATTAATTTGGGTCAAATCGGCTGAAATTCACACTTAAAGCCAATCCAGTCTACAGGAATGGAAGATGGCACGGGAAAAATTATTATATCATCAAAAATCATCAAAAACAATGGTTATGCAATCAAGTACAAACTCCTGTGTGTATCATGTGACTAAAGCAGACAGAAAATTGGTGTAAAACACAGTTTGTCGTCTCATAGTTACCGTGGAAACACCGTCATCTTCTACAACATTGATTCAGCAGTAAAACCCGTGGAGTTGGATCAATGACAGTGGATGAACACACCGGGTTTATGTTCAGTTAATGATAGATTTTGTTGAAAAAGCCACTTTTTCTTCAATTTTCTCTGTTTTCTGATATAGTCGCAGAAAAAATTATTAGACCATCAAAAGTCATTGAAAATAATGTTTATGCAATCAAGTACTAACTCCTGTGTGTGTCATGTGACTAAAACAGACAGAAAATAAAACATGGAATGCCTCAAAGCACTGTTTTTGTCAGTACAATGCCATAGATATTGATGTAAAAACTGAAGTGATTTTGGTTATTATCAAGAAAACATGGAAAATGGATAGATGTCAGCTCCGAAATGAAACTTTGATGAGTTATTTTTGTTGTTATCATTATATTTGTCCAAACAAATGTACCTTTAGTTGTACCAGGCATTAAAATGAATGAGAAACTGAAGAAAACAAGAGGTGGTCCAGTCATTTTTTCCACAACTGTAGATTGAAGCACTTTTCAGACCTTGAAAACACATAAAAATTCAAGCATTTTTAAGTAATTCAAGCACCTGTACGAACCCTGATTAAACTCTGTCCTCAGGTGTTTTTTTTTTCTCTTTTTTTTTTTTTTTAACCATCTCTCCCATTTCAACACAAGCTCAGACCAGAATCTTAAAAAATTTTAATCACTCGAGTCCATCCACTGGTTTCAGTACCAGGGGCAAATCTGAAACACAATCTGCTCTCACTGAGTGGAATCAATGCTGCACTTGTGGCAGAATATCCATATTTAGTTCCCTGTTTATCATAAACTTTCAAAAAATTCCAATTTTTGTTTAACTTTTAAAAACACACGATTAATATTCAGTCATGCTTGTGACATCTGCAGCCTTGAAGAAATAGACGAGTTTATGAAAAAAACATGATCTGAATACTGCATTAATTTGGGTCAAATCGGCTGAAATTCACACTTAAAGCCAATCCAGTCTACAGGAATGGAAGATGGCGCGAAATAGCGAGCTCTCAGATTGATTTATGATCCTTCACACATTTAGTATTTTGCATTATGACAGCCTCTTCACCGCAACCATGTCACATCAGCTCTTTTCGCCAGACGCACATGCAGCATTAGCAAGTTAGATTTGTCTAACTAGATGTTCTGAGGACTGTTTGAAATTATATATGTCTTCTGCACCCAACCCTGTCTCCTTCTCCCCGTGGAGCCCAAAGGGGACAGGAGACAGCTGCTAATTACAAGTCTGAACCCAGCACATGGTGTTAAAAACAGATAACGGAGTATGACAGATAGTCTGCAATAAAAAACATGTTAGAGACAGAATATGCCAGAGAAAAAAAAATCTTTCTGCTTGGGATGACTGTCATTCATCCGTTTCGTAAGAAGCTTTGCAGTAACTTGGACCGAACCCATACAGTGATAAATAACACTATGTTAACATCTTTGTGAGAGACGTTTAGGGTTTTGGCGTTCTGTTTTACATTAACCCATAAAGACCAAAACAGACACCGGCAACTAAAACCATCTACTGATCTACACTGTTTAATACAAGTGTTTTTCAACCTTGGGGTCAGGACCCCACGTGGGGTCGCCTGGAATTCAAATGGGGTCGCTTGAAATTTCTAGTAATTAATTTAAAAAAAAGACAAAAAACTTACTAAAGTGGCAAGGTTACACTGTAAAACACAGGTGTCAAACATGCGGCCCGGGGGCAAAATCCGGCCCGCCAAAGGGTTCAATCCAAACCCTGGGATGAATTTGTGAAATGCAAAAATTACACTGAAGATATTAACAATCAATTCTCTCCGGGTACTCCCGAGAGAAAGAGAGAGAGAGAGAGAGAGAGAGAGAGAGAGAGAGAGAGAGCCTATGTGTCATGATTAATTTAGCCTGCTAGCTGGCTACCTAGCTAGTTAGATAGATAGATAGATAGATAGATAGATAGATAGATAGATAGATAGATAGATAGATAGATAGATAGATAGATAGATAGATAGATAGATAGATAGATAGATAGATAGATAGATAGACTTAATTAATCCCCAAGGACAAATTCCAAATACAGTCACCGCTCCACAGAAACAGTCATACCACATCAACAATAAATAAATAAATGCAGAGTGTAAATAGCTAAGAATACATTAGATTAAAAAGATTAAATGTAATTAAATACTTAGACACTATCGTCATAATTATAACGTTTTCATTCCTCTCCCTTTATCAGGCCTGAGGATATAGGCTAGAAGTTGTGTAAATTTTGTGTAAGCTTCAGAGTAAAACAGAGTCATAGAAGCCAGGAGTTGGATGTCCAAAGTTAAGTTTCATTTTCGGTTTCACACTAGTTACAGCAGTTGCAGCACTTACAGAACGCCCCCCCCCCCCCCCCCAATGTATATAGACCCCCCTTCTTTTCTTTTGTGTATTTCATAAACCAATTAGTTATTAAAACAATCCGCACATTAATCGATTATTAAAGTCATCGTTAGTTGCAGCCCTGTTAAACACACAGAATAATTCATTTGGGAAGTTCCACAGCAGAATCTCTGGGTCTTTATGGGTTCCACCTCTGAGGCTTCAGGCTTTTTAACAGCAGCAGCAGCAGTAGCCTCTCACCTCCACACACAACCGCCACTCCCTGACAGGTTTATGGACACACAACACTATCTTTCTTGCAGTGGCGTGCCAGAATCACCTGACATAAGCGCAAAGTGCTAGAGCACGGAAGCTCCACAAGAAAATGATAAGAAGACGCAAAAAAGGCCTTGGGGAACGTGTAACGCAGGAAGTGTTGTGTATACAGAGCACTAAGTGGATTGTACAGGATACACAGCAGCACTGACGTGGGGGGGGGGGGGTTATGGGATGGTTAATCTACGTCTGTGTGTGTGTTTTTTTTTTTCCTTTCTATTTTTAATTTTAACATTTTTAAACAATTATAAGATGGGGGGGGGGGGGGCTCCATATGCACTCATCTGCTTTTCATCAGATTGAAGGTAGAAAAACACTGAATTAGTGAAATACAAAAAATACACTGAAGATATTATAGTCAGGGAGCCAAAGTATCAAAGGCTCAATAAAACGGGTTGAACCTGATATGGTCTGCCATACTTTTTATTTGTGTTTTTTTGTTAATTTTGATCCTAAGGACCAATAACACTGGTCAACAACAAATTTATTGTTTAAGTTTTTTGAGCTGATTTAGGATAATTTTGGTGTGCTGAATCCAAAAATCACATTAATTTTGCTCAATCAGGTCAACTTTCTGAACTATGCTACATATTGGCTTTTTAACATTTTTGCTTACATTTATGGGCATTTTCACATCATATGATACAAAATTCTTTCATATTTCTTGCAATAAACAAGTTCTGAAGATTCTACTTTTGCCAATTTATGATTAAAGTTTTTTTTTAATATTACAGGTGAATGAAATGGCTTCGACTAGAAGATCTTGCAAAAATAAGCCTGATGTATTCTGCTACATCTGCGGTGAATACACCATTGTACCTAACAGGAATCAAGTGATCAAATGATTTTTTTCTCTTAAAACCTATTTTGGGTGAGAACTATATAAAAAATCAACAGATAAAGTCACAAAAATGTAATCAATTTTGTGAGAAGATCCAATTTTTCAAAATCAAATTAGCAAAAAAAACCTGACCTGATTGAGAAAAACAGATGTAATTTTTGGATTTAGCGGTGCAAAATGGTCCTAATTCAGTTAAAAAAAAACCTAGACAACTTGCAAAAAACATTTTTTTGTAACCCAGTGTAATTCTTAAAACACATTTCTGCATGATTTTGGCTCAATTTAATGCAAAAAATTAGGCGTTTTCTCACTTTTTTTCCCAATATTTTCAACTTTACTTCATTGGCAATCAACTCTTCCCCCAAGTTATGACATCAGACAATATGCCGTTCTTTCCACCAGACAATATACTCATTCCACAGAAGAAATGATAAAAATCCAATCAAAATCAATACAAGAGATGCAGGTGAGTAATCATAGAAAGACTTCCAGATTCATGATACTTAAGACTACGACTGAGGTTTGACAGATTTGATGAAAAATTGGTCACAAAAGTCTCCTGCACCTTTACTGATCCACCCACTGCAGGTCATTAAACTAACCTGATGTAAAGGTACAAATCAACCTTTGTTTATCTGTCTGACAAAAACCAAAAGGACATCTCTAAGCGGCCTATGTATAAATATTAGCTGTAAAATGATAAAGTGATGGCAGGAAAGGGACGACACCACTGACCTAACACTAACAGTACATCACAGTGTGGATGGTGCCCAGCCCCAGGCACTGACAACCGTTCAGCCGTCAAACATCAAAAGGCCAAGTATGAGTCATGTCATGCCCTGCAGAACAGCCCCCCCACCCCACCCCCCGCCATGCACTGTAAACCGTCTGCACCGTTTGACAGTTTCCTAGAAGGTGACGAATTTAAGTCTATTTTTAAGTAAATAATAATGACACAAAAAAGATCTCAGAGTTGCGGTACGCTTCACATTTGGACGAGTTTAGCAAAAAAAAAAAAAAAAAAAAAAAAAAAAGGACTGCTTCTACTCTGCAGAGCGTTGAAACAAAGCCTTCTTCTTCTCCAGAGATCAATTATTTCCTGACTTAAAAACTCAAGACTTAAAGTTCACTCCGGTACTCTGGAGGGCTGCAACACCGAGCCAGCCGAGCACGCCGCCTTATTTACGACAGCTCATCTCATCCTATGGAAAACGGCTGTGATCATAAGGCGACAGACAGCGCATGGCGATTTAAAAACGTCATGATAGGCTGTTAATTATTCTAATATGACGCAGACAGGAGCAATATGATGGGGGGGGGTCCAAGTAAACATGCACTAATTTAAATTAATTTTTTAAAAAACTCAAATTGATATTGAAAATTTGTTTGTTTGTAATCATGTGGAAACATTGTGTTAATTGTAAAATAAGTCTTGACTTCAGCCTAAACAGTTTTGGTCGCACTGTATATGAAACAACAGATAAGTTGTTTTTGTTTGTTGTTTACAGTAATTAACAACCAAATAAACTACGACTAACTGATAGAAATTATTAGAAATATTTAATTATTTAACCATTTTTTACTGTTATTGTGCCACAGCAATACTAACAAATTACACTATTGGTATTATTCCTATATAATGTTGTGTTGTTGTTGTTGTTGTTGTTGTTGTTATCATTGTCATTATTATAATAATTATTTACCCTCTCACCCCCCTCCCTTTCTCACTTTCATTCACCATCACCCCCTTTCCTTTTTCCCCATCACCCCTCATCAATCTATATTGCTTAGTTGCGCTTTATATTTATCTTTTTCATTGTAATATAATGTTGTCATGTTTGTTTGTTTGTTTGTTTGTATACTTGTTGTTTCTTTCCACTATGTCTTGTTAACTGCATCACTAATAAAAAAAAAAACTATAAAAAATAAAAAATAAAGCATGCATGCACTATGAGGAAAGAAGGATTATGTGGCATTTCCATAAAAACAAAAACTCTTTGCTCTTTATATTTATCTTTTTCATTGTAATATGATGTCATGTTTGTTTATTTGTTGTTGTTTTTCCACTATGTCTCGTTCATTGCATCATTATTTAAATAAATAAATAAAACATGCATGCACTATGAGGAAAGTAGGATTATGTGGTATTTCCATAAAAGAAAAACTTGTTGCTCTTTATAGTTATCTCTTGATGTTGTCATGTTTGTTTATTTGTTGTTTTTTTTCTTTTTCTCTATGGGACATTTCCATTACTCTTTGCTCTTTATATTTATCTTTTTCATTGTAATATGATGTTGTCATGTTTGTTCATTTGTTGTTTTTTTCTTCTTCTTTCCACTATGTCTCGTTCACTGCATCATTATTTAAGAAAATAAATAAATAAATAAATAAAACATGCATGCACTAGGTGGAAAGTAGGATGATGTGGCATTTCCATAACTCTTTGCTCTTTATGTTTATCTTTTTCATTGTAATATGATGTTGTCATGATTGTTTATTTGTTGTTTTTTTTCTTTTTCTTTCCACTGTGTCTCGTTAACTAATAAAAAAAATAAATAAATACCAAAATAAAACACGCATCTACTAGGAGGAAAGTAGGATTATGTGGCATTTCCATTACTCTTTGCTCTTTATATTTATCTTTTTCATTGCAATATGATGTTGTCATGTTTGTTTATTCGTTGTTGTCCTTTTCTTTTTCCTTCCACTATGTCTCATTCGCTGCATCATTATTTAAATAAATAAATAAAACATGCATGCACTAGGAGGAAAGTAGGATTATGTGGCATTTCTATTACTCTTTGCTCTTTATATTTATGTTTTCATTGTAATATGATGTTGTCATGTTTGTTTATTTGTTGTTTGTTTTTCTTTCCACTATGTCTCGTTCACCGCATCATTATTTAAATAAATAAATAAAACATGCATGCACTATGAGGAAAGTAGGATTATGTGGTATTTCCATTACTCTTTGCTCTTTATATTGATCTTTTTTTATTGTAATATGATGTTGTCATGATTGTTTATTTGTTGTTTTTTTTTCTTTTTCTTTCCACTATGTCTTGTTAACTAATAAAAAAAATAAATAAATACAAAAGAAACATGCATGCACTGGGAGGAAAATAGGATTATGTGGTATTTCCATTACTCTTTGTTCTTTATATCTATCTTTTTTATTGCAATATGATGTTGTCATGATTGTTTATTTGTTGTTTTTTTTCTTTTGCTTTCTACTATGTCTCGTTCACTGCATCATTATTTAAATAAATAAATAAAAAAAAAAACATGCATGCACTAGGAGGAAAGTAGGATTATGTGGTATTTCCACAACTCTTTGCTCTTTATATTTACGTTTTTCATTGCAATATGATGTTGTCATGTTTGTTCATTTGTTGTTTTTTAACTTTTTCTTTCCACTATGTCCCGTTCACTGCATCACTAATGAACAATAAATAAATAAATAAATAAATAAATAAAATTTTAAACATGCATGCACTATGAGGAAAGTAGGATTATGTGGTATTTCCACAACTCTTTGCTCTTTATATTTATGTTTTTCATTGCAATATGATGTTGTCATGATTGTTTATTTCGGGTTTTTTTTTCCTTTTTCTTTCCACTATGTGTCGTTCACTGCATCATTATTTAAATAAATAAATAAAACATGCATGCACTATGAGGAAAGTAGGATTATGTGGTATTTCCATAAAAAGAAAAACTCTTTAAAACCTGCCAATTCGGTTGAAAAATAGCTGCTTTCCTTCAGTCAAAGTGGGAAAACTTGTTCAAGTGGTGCATGGAAACAGCTCAGTGAGTCCTCACAGTTTATTCCAATACAATGAATGAAGCGCGTGATGCGTTCGCTGCCGGTGTGCGGGTCGGACACAGCAGGTGAAGGGTGGAGGTGAAGGTGGTGGGGTGGGGGGTGTAAATACAGGTGCTTGATTCATTGAAGTCTCCTTCCTACCTGTCATCGTAGCAGAAATCGGCGCCCAGAGTGTTGACATACAGGACCAGAGCCACGGCGCCGCACAGCAATTCTGCAAACATTTCTCTGGGAATAAAATAAAAAATAAAAAAAAAAGAAAGAAAAACTAAAATAATAAAAAGTAGATGATAACGCAGGAAAAGCTGCACAGCGCACAGAGGCGGCAGGCAGCTGTTAAAGCCCCCTCTGTGTTCCCTCTCAGTCCGCGGCTTTTGTCAGGATGCGAGTGCGAAAACAAGTCCGTCTGCCCCCCCCATCCTCATCCTCATCCTCATCCTTTCAGCTGAAGTGCACAAAGTGGATAATCCATGGAGCCGCGCGCCTTCTAACCCATGTTTGGGTCTGAGCTGGGGGTGGTGGGGTGGGGGGGGGGGGTGGCTGTTCGGAACCCACGGGTGTTCGGAACCCACGGGTGTTCGGAACCCACGGGGAGTTCGGTCACGAAAGGGAAACACGAGCAGCGTTCAGCGAGTCTGTGACAGCCGAGCACACCGCCTTTCCGACGGAGAGGAGGGTCAGTGATTCTGATGCACAGCGGCCCCCGCCACACGAACGACGGGATTGAGACCGACGTCAACACGCGTTACGCACGGAACCAACTTCCGGTAGGAGTTTCATAATAAAAGTCAAAGGCAGGAGTTGACTTTAAAGGAGGGGAATTTTTTTATTTATTTTTTTGCTGTTATAATTTCTTTATTATTATTATTATTATTCAGTTAATTTTTATTTTGAGCATTTACAGAATACATGCAAGTTCAAAATTCCAAAATTATTAATTTACGATTAAAAAGGAGTGGGATGATGATGATGATGATGATGATGATTATTATGATTATTATTATTATTATTATTATTATTATTATTATTATTATTATTATTATTCAGTTTATTTTTATTTCAAGCATTTACAGAATACATGCAAGTTCAAAATTCCAAAATTATTAATTTATGATTTAAAATTAGTGGATTATTATTATTATTATTATTATTATTATTATTATTATTATTAATGATAACAATAATAATAATAATAATAATAATGCTATTATTATTATTTAGTTTATTTCGAGCATTTACAGAATACATGCAAGTTCACAATTCCAAAATCATTAATTTACGATTGAAAAGGAGTGGGATTATTAGTAGTAGTAGTAGTAGTAGTAGTAGTAGTAGTAGTAGTAGTAGTAGTAGTATAGCTGATGTTCCATTTTTGCTGTTTCTAAAAGTACTGATGTTATGATAAGATAATTTTCCACTACTTTTGTCCTTTACATATGGTGCTATTCTGCTGCTGGAACCTTAATTTCCCTTAAAGGATTAATAAACTTCCATCTAATATGATGCAATCTAATACAGCGTAATATAATAAAATAATATAATATATAATTGTCTAAATGTATCATTTTGTGGCTAAATATATATATAAACAGAAAGTGTATTTGTTTTCTATCTGTTTTTTTTTTTTTTAATTGATTAGATTCTTCTTCCTGCATGAACAAAATCAATGTAAATCATAAAAAATAAGTAGCCCATGTAAATACAATAAGACTGAAGTAAAAAAAAAAAAAAAAAAAATCATTTGTATAGTCTTATCTTTCATTACAAACTCATCCTGTCTTTTTTTCTCTACATTTTGGCAACATTTCAACTTGAACTGTATTTGATCTTTGCTCTATCTCAGGCTTTTACATGTCCATCTGCTCCACTTCCGCTCCTCCTCCTTCTATGTTTTTCTACTTGACGCACTTGGGACCGAACGCATGTGGTTTGTAGATTTTTTGCGCATGCGCACTGTTGCTCCTCCGTAGACAGGAATAAATCACACAACATGACGCTGAGACCCGTTGTTAAGGGTCACTTCCAACGACTAACAGTAGTTCATAATACGGAGGGGGTCTGTGAATGTACAGGGGGCTCCAGCAGATTCCAACAAGGGATTCATGAATTTCTCACATATAATTAAGAACATTTTATGACATTTAATCTTATTTAATTCCCTTTAGACCTATAGGGTTTAGCTCCATAATGAAAATTCTTTCAATTATATGTGGTAGAGTAGTGAATATTTGACAGATTAAGTCATTATTATTATATATTGGGCTTTATATCATTGTCTAATTCCAAAATGCAATAATAATTAACCCTTTCATGCACAAATTATAAAAACCTTAGTCGAGATTTTGCTCCTGAGTGTTTTTATTCCTCTTTAGGCATAAAAAAAAACAATGCAATTGATTTTTTTTTTAAATGAACCTGTTTTGAGTTACAAACACGTCCACTCAACTGGACACCATGCATTTAACCCATAAAGACCCAAACATCCACTGTTGACGAAAAGCTTTTACTGATCTAAGCTGTTAAATGACTTCTGATCCACTAATCCTATCAATCCATGCAAGTAATTGGTGTAAAATACAGTTTTTCATCTTTTCATGGTCATCAGATATAACCCATTTGGATGTTTGGAGGCTCTGAAGTGAACATGGAAATGCTGTTATCTTCAACAACATTGATTCACCGGTAAAACCCATGGAGTTGGATCAATGACAGTGAATGGAGACGCTGGGTTTATGTTCAGTTAATGATAGATTTGCTTAAAATGTCAGTTTTTCTTCAGTGTTCAGTGTTTCTGATATAAAAACACTCGACTTTAATCTGAGCTTTTATGGACATCTATATGATCAGGAAATTCAATAGAAGAAAATACTTGATTTTCACTGAAAAAATGTAAAATACAGAGGATAACATTACAATAAATGTTGATAAATTAAAAAATAAAAGGTTAAATAGAAAGAAAAATTCATTAGGGAACTGACACAAAAGTCACACTGGGTCTTTATGGGTTAATTTTTGTGGCAAAGAAACATGTATTTAAAACCCATCATCAGAACGTCATATACTGTGTGAAAACTGTTCATTCATTCATTATTTTGTTTATTTCGAGCATTTACAGAATACACGCAAATTCAAAATTCCAAAATCATTCATCTACACTCGAAAAGGAGTTGAAAGAAGAAAAACTATGAAACAAAAACATTTTTCATGCAAATAATCCGGTGTTTTCTCACATTTTAACATACTCTGATACTAGTTATTACTAACTTCATGGAGATAATATGCAAAAAAAAACAAAAAACTTTTTGATTACGAAAACTGTTAATTATAGTCTAATAACGATTAGCAACTGATTTAAAGCATATTACTACAGATCAGGTTTATCAAGAACAGCAAAATTACAGTAACAGTATGAATGTCAGTGTATGGGATGAAGCGTAAGTGTCCACTGTGTTGTCTGACATGGAACTAAAACAACCTAACCTATGAATATACAAGAGAACAGCTGTAGAATAGCTGTCCACTGTAGTGACCACTATGCATGAAAGGGTTAAAAAGCCACAGTTCAGGCTCTTGTAATGGAAAATTAATATAAAATTATCTGTTGTGTTGTAAAAGTGTTCAGAGAATCCAACAGTGTTTTTTTTTTTTTTTTTTTTTAAAGCTGCTTTTAAATTTAAAATACATAAATGATGCCCCCTGCAACCACATCATCTGATTAAATCACAAACTGTAGGATATATTTTTATTTATTTCATATTATGTAATGGTATCATGTTTGTCCCTTTACCATTATTGACCAGGTCTTGTTTGGTTTGGTCCAGGGTGACCAGTAGAGGGCCCACAGTGCATGGGGTCTTCAGGGGGGACGTGCAGAAAGGGAGTCAAACTCATTTTAGTTCAGGGGTTAAGCCATATTTGATCTGAAGTGGGCCAGACCAGTTAAATAATAACATAATAATATAGAAATAATGTCAACTCCAAACTTTTTTCTGTGTTTTAGAGCAAAAAAAGTTAAATTATGCGATGAAAATATTTACATCTACCAACTATGCTTTAAAACAGGGGTGTCAAACTCATTTTCTTTCAGGGGCCACATAGTTGTGTTAATAATAAGAGATGGAATATTGTAGAAAATGTTCAAATTTTAGTTCCAAACTCCAAAATTTTAACAATATTCTGCCTGTTACCAAATGTTTATGGAACACTGTGTGTAATGTACATGTATAAATAATAAGTCAAGGCATAATATTGTTAAAATTGCACTAATTTTTCAAATGAAATTTCAGTTTTTTCAGGTTATTCCCATCTTTTTTGTAAAATGTAAGTATTTTCATAATTGAATTGGCTTTTTTTTTTTTTTGTACTAAAACAAAAAGAAAAACTTGGATTTGTCATTATTTATAGCAGGGGTGTCAAACTCATTTTAGTTCAGTTCCACTTTCAGCCCGATTTGATCTACAGTGGGCCAAACCAGTAAATAATTACAGTGAAAAAAGTAAAATTATATAATGATCAGGTTTACATCTACAACGTTTCCTTAAAAATCTGAATTACATGAACAACTTGAATTGTCTTAAGAAAAACAAATGCAATTTTAACAATATTCTGCCTCAGTTTATCAGTTTATCATTTCCACATGTTCGTAACAATCACACAAAACATTTAGTAACAGGCAGAATATTGGTAAAATTGCATTTACTTTTCTAAAGACATTTCAATTTGTTCATATTTGTTCATCATATTCATATTTTTTTGTAAAAGTATAGTTGGTAAGGTAAACATTTTCATGTAATTTTACTTTTTTACACCAAAAAAACAAAGAGAAAATTTGGGGTTGTCATTATTTATAGGTTATTATGATTATATTTTACTGGTCTGACCCACTTGAAATCTACTTGGTCTGTATGTGGAACCAGAATTGATTTTGACACCAGTGATTGTTAATATGTTCAGTGTAATTTTTGCATTTCACAAATTCATCCCGCGGGCCGGATTGGACCCTTTGGGTCAGATTTGGCCCCCGGGCCGCATGTTTGACACCTGTGCTTTAAAACAATGTGAATAACATGAAGAAAATGAAATTTCTTAAGAAAACTCAGTGCAATTTTAATAATATTATGTCTCAGTTTATCATTTACACATGTAAATTACAACTTACAGATCACCGTGAATCAACAAATACACAAAACATTTAATAACAGGCAGAATATTGATAAACTTGCACTTCAGACATTTCAAAATATTCATATTTTGATAATATTATAGAAAATGGTGAAAAATCGCTTAATAAAAGTTAAATATAGAGAAAAATGATTTTTGTAACTGCCAGATAAGTAGCACTGGGTCTTTATAGGATACATATATGGAAAATAAAGTTAAAAGACGGCAGTCATAATAATGAAAAATAAAATAATAAATAAATACATCTACATCAGGGGTGTCAAACATGCAGTCTGGGGGCCGAAACCGGCCCGCCAAAGGGTTGACTCTGGCCCATGGGATGAATTTATGAAATGTAAAAATTACACTGAAGATAATAACAATCAAGGATGTTCAATCTAAAGTGGTAAACCAGTAAAATACTATCATAATAACCTACAAATAATGAAAAAAGCTAATTTTTCTTTTTGTTTTAGTGTCAAAAAAGTAAAATTACACAAAAATGTTTACATTTACAGACTAGCCTTTCACAAAAAATATGAACAACCTGAAATGTCTTAAGAGAAGTACGTAGTATTTTAATAATATTCTGCCTGTTATTTAATGTTTTGTGTATTTGTAGATCCACTGTGATCTGTAAGTTGTGATGTACATGTATAAATGATAAACTGAGGCGTAATATTGTTCAAATTGCACTGATTTTTCTTAAGAATTTTCATGTTGTTCATATTTCTTCATGTTATGTTCAAGTACGGTTCGTAGATGTAAACATTTTTTACTTTTTTCACTCAAAAACAGAGAAAAAACTTTGGATTTGACATTATTTATAAGTTCTTATCCTATTATTTATATTATTTTACTGGTCTGGCCCACTGTAGTTCATATTAGGCTGAACGTGGAACTGAACTAAAATGAGTTTGACACCCCTGATATAGATGCACACAATTTCATCATGTAATTTTTTTTTTTTTTTTACTGTTTTTATTTTATTGGTCTGGCCTGCGTGAGATTATATTGGACTGTATGTGGCCCCTGAACGAAACTGAGTTTGACACCCCTGATCTACATGATCAGTGAATTAAATATAGGAAAAAAGATAATTTTCACTAAAAAAAATGCAAAGTAAAGAGGATAATATTAATAATAAATGGTGATAAATAACTATAGAAAGGATAAATAGAAGGAAAAATTCATTTAGGAACTGACATAAAAGTAGGACCGGGTCTTTATGGATTAATCAGAGGGTATAATATCTGTGTGGGGGAGTGCTGTCTGTACATTATGTTAATAAATTTTCAACTTCACACATACAAGGTGTCACCAAAGTGAAACCATGTGTGTGAATAACAGAATGAGGGGGGTGGGGGGTGTAGGGTCTTTTTTTTTTTCCTGATGTATGCGACAGAGGAAGACCTCCCTGGATGTCTTTGGATCCTGGATAGTCTGAAGGAATTACAGGGACACTGCTCTGGATAATTACAGGTTCAGATCTACGTCTGAGGGCGAGATCACTTCTGCATGGAAAAAACCAAGAAACGTGAGTGTGGTAAAATAGAAATTGATGCTTAACACAGACTCTCTTAAGTATGGCTTTGCACAAAGCCAAGAAGCTTAATGGACTTTGTGGGTGTTTTGGAGGAGACTGACATCCAGTGGAATATCAAACATGAAAATTGATATTATCAGCAGCATGTGATGAACGACAGCGATAATAATAACAAACCGAGGAGAAAATTATACTTTAACACATGAAGAATTCGGCAATGCTTTGCTGCTTTTAATCCGCTGATAAAATCTGGTTTTTTTTTCATGACTTAAATCTTTATGAGTTTTATGTAGAATTGTAACAGCAACCAAAAAGAAAAAGAAAAAGACAAACAAAAGAGACCCCAAAAAAACAAAAGAAACAATAAATAAACTGGAAAAGCACCTGGAAAGCACACACCTCTGCCAAGGCAGATCAGCCCCCCCCCCATCATCAAAATTTAATAATGTGTTCTTCGTCCCAGTATCAACATTTCCTGAAAATTTCATCCAAATCCGTCTGTAACTTTTGGAGTTATCTTGCTAACAGACAAACAAACAAAGAAAAAAATCTACCCCCCCATCACCATCAAAATTTAATCATTTATTCCTTGCGCCACTTTCCTGAAAATTTCATAAAAATCCATCCATAACTTTTTGAGTTATCTTGCTAAAAGACAAACAAACAGACAGACAAACCCCGATGAAAACATAACCTCCACTGTTAAACTTGGCGGAGGTAACAAACGGGGGAGAAAATGATACTTTAACACATGAAGAATTCAGTGATGCTTTGCCGCTTTTAATCTGCTGATAAAATCTTTTTTGGTGACTTAAATCTTTATTGAGTTTTATGTAGAATTGTAACAGCAACCAAAAAGAAAAAGAAAAAGACAAAGACAAACAAAAGAGACCCCAAAAAATGAAAGAAACAATAAATAAACTAGAAAAGCCCCTGGAGAGCACACACCCCTGCCAAGGTAGATCAGTCCCCCCTGCTTCCCCGATCACCAAAATTTGTTCCTTGTGCCAGTATCAACATTTCCTGAAAATTTCATCCAAATCCATCCTTAACTTTTTGAGTTATCTTGCTAACAGACAAACAAACAAACACTCAGACAGACAAACCCCGATGAAAACATAACCTCCACTGTTAAACTTGGCGGAGGTAACAAACGGGGGAGAAAATGATACTTTAACACATGAAGAATGCGGCAATGCTTTGCCGCTTTTAATCCGCTGATAAAAATCTTTTTTTCGTGACTTAAATCTTTATTGAGTTTTATGTCGAATTGTTGAAGAAACCAAAAAGAAAAAGACAAATGAAAGAGACCCCAAAAAATGAAAGAAACAATAAATAAACTAGAAAAGCCCCTGGAGAGCACACACCTCTGCCAAAGTAGATCAGTCCCCCCCGCTTCCCCGATCACCAAAATTTAATCATTTGTTCCTTGTGCTAGTATCAACATTTCCTGAAAATTTCATCCAAATCTGTCCATAACTTTTGGAGTTATCTTGGTAACAAACAAACAAACCAACAAACAGACAGACAAACCCTGATGAAAACATAACCTCCACCGTTAAACTTGGCGGAGGTAACAAACGGGGGAGAAAATGATACTTTAACACATGAAGAATGCGGCAATGCTTTGCCGCTTTTAATCCGCTGATAAAATCTTTTTTTGTGACTTGAATCTTTGAGTTTTATGTAGAATTATAACTGAAACCAAAAAGAAAAAGACAAACAAAGAGACACCAAAAACGAAAGAAACTATAAATAAACTGGAAAAGCACTCGGAGAGCGCAGACCTCTGCCAAAGTAGATCAGTCCCCCACCCCCACCCCATCACAAAAATTTAATCATTTGTTCCTTGTGCCAGTATCAACATTTCCTGAAAATTTCATCCAAATCCATCCATAACTTTTTGAGTTATCTGGCTAACAAACAAACAAACAAACAAACAAACAAACAAACAAACAGACAGACAAACCCCGATGAAAACATAACCTCCACTGTTAAACTTGGCGGAGGTAACAAACGGGGGAGAAAATGATACTTTAACACATGAAGAATTCAGCGATGCTTTACTGCTTTTAGTCCGCTGATAAAAATCTTTTTTTCGTGACTTAAATCTTTATTGAGTTTTATGTCGAATTGTTAAAGAAACCAAAAAGAAAAAGACAAATGAAAGAGACCCCAAAAAATGAAAGAAACAATAAATAAACTAGAAAAGCCCCTGGAGAGCACACACCTCTGCCAAAGTAGATCAGTCCCCCCCGCTTCCCCGATCACCAAAATTTAATCATTTGTTCCTTGTGCTAGTATCAACATTTCCTGAAAATTTCATCCAAATCTGTCCATAACTTTTGGAGTTATCTTGTTAACAGACAAACAGACAGACAAACCCCAGTGAAAACATAACCTCCACCGTTTCACTTGGCAGAGGAAATAAATCAATTAATAAAAATTAAAAAGAACAAATGAGAAAACAAATAAATCCAAAAAAAACTAGAAAAGCACTCTGAGAGCGCAGACCTCTGCCAAAGCAGATCAGTCCCCCTCCATCACCACCAAAATTTAATCATCTGTTCCTTGTGCCAGTATCAACATTTCCTGAAAATTTCATCCAAATCCATCCTTAACTTTTTGAGTTATCTTGCTGACAGACAAACACACGAACAGACAAACCCAGATGAAAACATAACCTCGGCTGTTAGACTTGGCGGAGGAAACAAATAAATTAATAAAAATTAAAACAAATAACTACAAAAGAAAACATAAGATTTCATCAGTATTTTCACCTATAAAATCTTCATTTGTTTCCGTCTTGCTTTGGTGGTCTGGTCCAGTTCAGTTTGCGTTACAAAGGCAGAATGTTAAACATGAGATCATCCCTTTGAGAAATTAGAGGTAGAATATTCATGTTGCAGCCGCTTACTCAGCAGTACGTTATCATCAGTAAATTAGTTTGCACTTTAGAGCTCGGGGCGTAATCAGAACAAATGTACCACTGATGGACAGATCAAGTGGCGGAGGTAGAACAAACGAGTGTCCGTCAAAGAACAGACAGTGACATTTCCATTAATATCATTTGTCGCTGTCATTTTCATTAGGGACTTTGCTTGTCTGTCTAAAGTATACTGCAAGTCCATTAACTCTGGTGCAAATTCAGAAGCAGGAAGTTTGATTGACATGCATGCAGACAGTATGGGGGAGCAATTTAAGAAAAAGGTCTGTGGGGGATTCAAGTTCTGTGATGGTGAGAAAATTATATGTTGGGAAAATTATATTTGAAACCGCTTTAAATATAACTGCATGTACTCACGCTCTCTCCGTCACATCTCAGTGTGTGGTGGTGCGTAGAGAATTTAAAACAACAATTAATATCTGAGCAAGGAATGGGAGAATCCAACGCATTAATAGTACGTCCAACTGCATCCAACTGTCATTAGGCTGAACATGCTAAAAGGATTTTCAGCTCTTTTAACCCTTTAACCCAGTGTGTTTCAACCTTGGGGTCGGGACCCCGCGTGGGGTCGCCTGAAAATTCTAGTAATTGATTTAAAAAAAGCATAAAAAAAGAAAAGTTACTAATAAAAATGTACATTATATAGCCTAAATGTCCTCTAAAATTAATGTTTATTTGCAACATAGTATAGCAAACTATTACAAGATCAAAAACAGATTAATTTTAGCAAAAAAAAAAAAAAAAAGGCTCCGTTTTGAATGTCTGGGGCCGCCTGAAATTTCTTATTATTGATAAAAAAAAAAAAAAATTAAAACTTACTCATAAAAATGTATGTTATATAGTCTAAATGTTGTCTAAAATTAACGTTTATTTGCAACATAGTATAGCAAACTATTACAAGATCAAAAACAAATTAATTTTAGCAAAAAAAAAAGTCTTGGTTTTGAATGACTGGGGTCGCCTGAAATTTCTAATAATTGATTAAAAAAAAATTTTAATTAAAACTTACTAATAAAAATTTACATTATATAGTCTAAATGTCTAAAATTAACACTGATTTGCAACATAGTATCGGAAACTATTACAGGATCAAAACAAATTAATTTTAGCAAAAAAAAAAAAAAAAAAAAGTCTCCGTTTTGAATGTCTGGGGTCGCCTGAAATTTCTAATAACTGATTAAAAAAAAAAAAAAGAAAACTTACTCATAAAAATTTACATTATATAGTCTAAATGTCCTCTAAAATTAACGTTTTGCAACATAGTATAGCAAACTGTTACATGATCAAAAACAAATTAATTTTAGCAAAAAAAAAAAAAAAAAAAAAAGTCTCCATTTTGAATGTCTGGGGTCACCTGAAATTTCTAATAGATAAAAAATTTAAACGTACAAATAAAAATGTACATTATATTGTCTAAATGTTGTCTAAAATTAATGTTTATTTGTAACATAGTATAGCAAACTATTACAAGATCAAAACAAATAAATTTTAGCAAAAAAAAAAAAGTCTTCGTTTTGAATCACTGGGGTCGCCTGAAATTTCTAATAATTGATTAAAAAAAATTTTAATTAAAACTTACTCATAAAAATTTACATTATATAGTCTAAATGTCCTCTAAAATTAATGTTTTGCAACATAGTATAGCAAACTGTTACATGATCAAAAACAAATTAATTTTAGCAAAAAAAAAAAAAAAAAAAAGTCTCCATTTTGAATGTCTGTGGTCGCCTGAAATTTGTAATAATTGATTAAAAAAATTATTACTCCGAAACCCGGAGGACGGTTCAGACGAGGACTTCCTTGGCTGCTGTCCTCAAGATCCTGTTCATTATCATAATCTTCCTAACTGTATACAATAAACTCTGTAAACTTTTACATCCGCTTCCGTGTTCTGCATTTGGGTTCTGGGTCTGTGCTATCAGCATTACATGATGTCAATAATGTGTGTGGCCACCATTCGCATCCGCAGGCTGTACTCCACTGGGAAAGTAAATTTTCAAGTTTCCAGAATTACACCCCCGAATATAGCAAAGTTATAGTTCTGATCCCTCGCAAATGTTGACTAGTGTATAAATGATAAACTATGGCCTAATATTGTTAACATTGCACTTATTTTACTCACAAATTTTTAGGTTGTTCATGTTATATTCAAGTAGAATTTGTAGATGTAAACCTTTTCATTACGGAATTTACTTTTTTCTCTCAAAAGTTCTTATCCTATTATTACCTCCGCCATGAGGTATTGTGATCGCTTTGCTTTGTGTGCCCGAACAATTTTTTTTTTTTTTTTTATATTGAGTTGTGTTTTTGGCCCCATTCAACAGGTGGTGGGGGGGGTGCACTGAGCATGCTCAGATGTCTATGGAAAGAACAAGCTCTATTCTATTGGCACGTTTTTAAATTTTTCCAAATGACCGAACTGTTGAATTTTTTGGAATGTCTAAAATAAATCATACATACAGAGCGCTCACCACAGACGCGTCAGGAGTTAAAGGGTTAAAAGAAAATCAACTCTTCTGTTTTTTTTCTTTCTTCAACAACCCCTAGCTGAGTCCATCAGCGTACCGTGCCTTCGCCTGGTGCTTTGAACCCTAATGCCCCCTACAGCGGCAGACGAAGCTGCTGCGTCTTCCTCAAGTCAAGGCACAGAAGGAAAGTCTTGATCTCTGGTGAGGAAGGGGGATGTTCTTTTCTCTCTTTTAAGTCATAAGTTCTGAGATTTCTTGATGTTTGCCAGGTAAAATTAAAGCAAGCTGGAGCGAGTGAGCCATGGATGAACACTTTTGATTTCTACCTTTTTCTACCCACACATCATCCTCACTGATTATATGAAGTAGGAGAAAGTTTGGCGTATACTCCTGCTGTTTACTGTTCTGACTGTATGCACCGGAAAGCTCCAAAGGATTCATGAAAGGAGTAGAAGCGGTTAAGTTTAAACAGCCAGTAAAGAAAAGAGGGGATGGCGATTATTTATGGTATCAAGTCAGATAAGGAAGGAGAATAATAAAAAGTATCTGAAAGGAAAGGCAGACAAGGAGTCATACCACACTGTAAGCCCGGATAAGATGAGTTTACTTAAAAAAAATTGAGAAAAGTGGTTGTCTTAAAAAAATTAAGTAATGATTAATGACTTTTTAGGTTAAATGTACTTAAAAAGTTCATTAATCATTGCTTAATTTTTTTTTAAAGCAGCCACGTTTCTCAAATTTTTGAAATAAACTCAACTTACAATACAGCTTATAATAGTTGCTTTTCCATCGGACACCTGCGCAAAACTTTACCGATAATTGCTAAATGTCGAAAAAACAGAAGTGCGTAATGTCAGTTTTTCCATTAAATCACAAATGAGATGATTTGTTTATTTATTATCGCGAGACGACACAAGAAACCATTCCATAAACATGACGATGAATGTAAATATGGGGTTGATTTACAGATATATTCATTATTATTATTATATATTACCCCTTTATCTCGTACTAAATAACAAAATGATTCCGTTTCCTGGTGTGTCCACACATACTGCGACATGTTTCTTCTTCTTCGCTTGTTGTAACGTCCGTCAACATCTGATTTTTTTTATTAGCGTGACTCTAATTGCAGAAAAAGGTCTTTCCGTTGCAGTTTTGCGTGATATACCAATTGCACTACACCTTAAAAAAAACACCTCTTGCCAGCCCAAAAACTTTTAATTGAAAACAATAGTTTTGGCGAAATTGTCGTTTTTCTAGTAGGTAATTTTTATGCGCAAGTTATATTCGTGCAATTTGAGGGTCAATGGAAAAGCAACTAGTGTATTGAGAAAAGTAGCAAGTCAGCTAGTGGACACCTAGCTAAGAGAAGTTATCAGTGAAACAGGTCAATGGAACTAGTGGACAATAAAACAAAACAACTGCACAATAAAACAAAACACTCCTCTCACAGTTAAAACAAACAATCATCGATAGCTCACAGCTGCTTAGAATTTTTTGAGTTGTATCTTATATCCTATAGCAGCTACTCTTTAACCAAAAGTAGGGCTGGGTGTTAGAACTCCTTGACATATGAAATGGACGACTCAAATGCCGCGTTTCCACTACGTGGAACCAGCTCAACTCGGCTTGGCTCGACTCGGTATAGAGGGTATGCACGTGACGTCACCGCTAGCGGAAGTCACCGTGGTTCTGTCCACTGAGTGGCAGAAAGAGGGGGATGAGTAGCAGCTTTGGCTTGAATACTGCGAAAACTTTAGAACAGTCTGAAAAATGGGGCAGAGCTGTTGTGTCATTGATCGCACAAATAAGTTTAAAAAGCACTCGGAGCTATTGTTTTAGCGGCGACCTAAAGCCAATGACAGAAGAAGCAGATGGATCGCTGCAATTTGTAGAAATAACTGGAATCCAGGCAACGAAACCTGAATTTGTGGAAGCCATTTCGTGTCAGGTAACGTTAATTTATGCAGTATTCTTGCGTAAAATCATACCGGATGAAATTACATATTGTTTTAGCTAACGTTACGTCTTAGTAAAGCTCTTAATGTTAGCATCTGTCATTTA
Source organism: Sphaeramia orbicularis (assembly GCF_902148855.1). Lineage (NCBI taxonomy): Eukaryota > Metazoa > Chordata > Actinopteri > Kurtiformes > Apogonidae > Sphaeramia > Sphaeramia orbicularis. The sequence continues at coordinate 16,548,539 of NC_043962.1, forward strand.
GTTCTATGTTTCATACCTGAAACGTTTTTGTCTTCAGTTGTGTGATTCTGAACCTTGTGCTCTACATGATTTGTAAACTAGCTTAAACTGAGGCTAACCTAGTTTTCCAAATAAGGGGGTACTCTAGTACAAAGCTGTTGTAGCTGTGTTGTGTCAAGAATTTGATGTTAACTCTACTTAAATCTCCACGGTACCAGTAGATCATCCACTCACTTGGGTCAATACTAAGGGTTCAACTCCAGTAAATCAGTAGTGAACTGTGAGCACTACTGCTGGGCCTTTACCTTGGCAATCACCGCCAAGAAAATACGTCTGCACTGACAGAAAACCTCCAAAACAATAGTATGTTGAATTAAAGCACTCACCAGCTGTAATCCTCTAATTAACCATGACCAGGATGTCAACAACTCTTTGGCTTTTGTATGTTTTCAGCCTTTGCATTGTGGATTTTCCCAGTGTTGAAATCAGGTTCATATACAGGGTGGGGAAGCAAAATTTACAATGAACATTTAGTTGTTTTTTCTCAGCAGGCACTACGTCAATTGTTTTGAAACCAAACATATATTGATGTCATAATCATACCTAACACTATTATCCATACCTTTTCAGAAACTTTTGCCCATATGAGTAATCAGGAAAGCAAACGTCAAAGAGTGTGTGATTTGCTGAATGCACTCGTCACACTAAAGGAGATTTCCAAAATAGTTGGAGTGTCCATAAAGACTGTTTATAATGGAAAGAAGAGAATGACTATGAGCAAAACTATTACGAGAAAGTCTGGAAGATACTATTAAAGAAGAATGGGAGAAGTTGTCACCCGAATATTTGAGGAACACTTGCGCAAGTTTCAGGAAGCGTGTGAAGGCAGTTATTGAGAAAGGAGGAGGACACATAGAATAAAAACATTTTCTATTATGTACATTTTCTTGTGGCAAATAAATTCTCATGACTTTCAATAAACTAATTGGTCATACACTGTCTTTCAATCCCTGCCTCAAAATATTGTAAATTTTGCTTCCCCACCCTGTATATCTATATCAATATTTTTGTAGTAATGTTTTTAAAGTTATATTTTGAAGTGCATTCTAATTAATTTTTTTAAAGTATATTTGACATCTTACAGTGCATTGATTATTTAAAGTGAGAGATAGTTTGGCCTGTACTCCTGCTGTTTACTGTATGCACTGTAAAGCACAAAAGAATTCATGAAAGGAGTAGAAGTGGTTAAGTTCTAACAGCCAGTAAAAAAAAAAAAAAAAAAAAAAAAAGGGGGGGATGGCGATTATTTATGGCATCAAGTCAGAAAAGGAAGGAGAACAATAAAAAATGTCTGAAAGGAAAGGACAAAGAGTCATACCAAATGAACGGTTTCCACATCACTTTTCATTTACAATTAACACTTTACTTGAAATCCTTTTATAGTAAATCCTCTTATTAAATGTTATCATTTGCAACAGAAGGGTTCGGTAAGTTCTGATTCTTCTCGATAGGGCACTAAATTCTCCGCAGGATGAAAATGCCAGCACAGCAGCAGCCGGCTATAAATAAAAACAATAGATCCGAAAGTGAAGTTAAGCTGCGGCTCAGCATAGCCAAGAACTCCCATCTGTTTATGCTATACAGACATAGGCATTGTCAGAGGAATGTTGTGGCTTTTTAAGAATGCCATTTTCTTTCCTGTTAACTCAACCCAAAGAAAGGGAATAACTGCAACTGATCAGGGGATGTGATGGCGGCAGGCAGCAGGCGGCGGTGGCATCTCTCCCACATGTGTGGAGGTAGCTTTGCCAGTCTATCCACGTCGTGCCAATGCATGCCTGTGTCTTTTTCATCACCGTCGCAGGCACAGGAGCTCTCATACTCATCTGCATAATGAAATTACCCGGAGCAAGGTCTTTCCACGGATGAATCAACATCTCCAATTCAAAGACGATCATGAAACCTCTGCTATTTCTTACTGATGCCTACATTACCCACACTGGCAACTGGCAGGTTCCACATTCTACACTAGACTTATGGAGATTGGATTCATTCTGGATTCTTATGTTAGCTTCCAAAGATACAAAAATAAATACATAAATGAAGGACTGAAGCTTAATGGATAAAAGATTGTTACCTGACAGCTTCATTGTGGACCAAATACCCGTATGCTGCTGTTAAATCTGTATTTGCTTGAAGACAGTAGTGGAAAATAAGCATGTTAACCTCCTAATACCCAGCTATGAGGTTTTCTGTCCACATTTACTGACAAGAGTTTCACAACTTTTTGCAAAAAAAGAAAAGAACGGCTAAAATTTGCTTAGAGGTCTTATTTATGTCTTTGTGCATAAGAAATCAATATAAGTGAATCCCCAAAGGAACTTTGTGTTGGTAAATGCAAGTTATGCAAATTTGCAGGATTTCATTTCTGTTCAACATGTTGATGGTCATATGAACTATGTTTTGAGCTCAAAAATGTCCAATTTCATCACAATTAATGCTATATTTTCATGTCACAAATGGCCAAGTTATATTTGAACTGAATTTACCTGAAAAACAAATATTCTATTCTTTTAGATTCCCTAATTTTTCTTACCAAATTCTATCCTACATATCACGTTTTATTTTTACAGGTTCAATATGGAGTATGGTGCTGATCCATCCTGCTTATGTTACGCCAATACATACATGAAGAATGTCACACGTCACTTTTTAAATCAACAGTTTTCTAATAATAAGCATTTTTATAAAGAAATAACAATTCTATATTGTTATTTCCTCTTTAGTATGATGATAAACTATACAATAAATAATTCTGATCCTAGTTTTTGCACAGGGATCATTTGTGGAAACGGTGACATGGCTGCCGAGCATCAGTATGATGGGATCTGTAACAACCATGTCACATCCGTCCACTGTCACATTTTGTGTTTTTGTGTCAGCTGTTATTGTTTTAGATCCACAATACTAACATTTATGAATAAGAGGAGAATTAGCAATAGTAAGTATATAAGTTTATTACTAATAAAGTACTGGTACTGACCAGAGCATCATGGGTAATGTCAAGTCCGTCCACCAGCAAAAGTTTTCACATACACGCGCTATTCAAAATCCAATATTTGTGAAAATATAGCTTCCACTGTCAAATAATATCAGTAGTCTGTGCACAAATGGATTAGCATTATTTCAACACAGTTCTATGCATTTATGACAACTTTTTTTTTTTTTTTTGACAAAAATGGCCACTCATTTGACCCCCTAAGTAAATTTTAGCGGAAGAAAAGAAAACTGTCCACCACAAAGGACATCCCATAAACATTTTAAAAACTGCATCTGAAAAAACTGTTGCATCATGATGTTTCCAATATAGGCACTTATTTAATAAAAAAAAAAAAAAAAAAAAAAAAAGCTTGTATTTTGCTGACATTTCCTGGGTCTCAGGAGGTTAAGGTAATTAGGTATAGAAAAAGTCAGTGTGCCCAGTTGAGGTGGAGACTTAGATTAAGACTTAGTCTTAAAGGTCTCAACATGGACTTTGATCTTAGACCCCTCCTATAGACTTTTCATATGGGGATGCACTGATGCCGATAACAGTATCAGGTGTTGGGTCCAATACTCAGCATATGTACTTGTACTCGTAAAAGTACTCCGATACAACCGCACCGATACCACTTATGGCAGCATGACATTCACATTTAAGGAGGAGTAATGTCAGCAGTGTGGAGATTTAAAAAAAAAAAAAATGACGGTGACATATGTATTTAAAGCAGTGGTTCTCAATCTTTTTCTGTTGGGCCCCCCTTTGGAGCACGAAAAATCTCCAAGCCCCCCTCAACCCCAACAACATTGTACCTGTGGTGCAATTATTACTTTTATTGAAAGAAACATCAATATCATAAAAATACTTGTTGCTTTTCTTGAATAATTTGTTGTGCAAATTAAAAATAACATAGATTTTTGATTGAACAATACAAATGAACTCAACAAGACTGCTCCCTGAGACATTATTTTTCAAAATAAAAATAGGAAATGCGTAATTATCTTAAAACTATGACAATAAGGTAATTTTTTTTTTTTAGAACAACAAACACATTTTGGTAACAAAGATGAACATTTTAACAATATCAGTGGCTGCAATGAGCTCGTTTACGTTGCACATCTCAGAACATCAAAATGCAAACTGTACAAACTGTGCAAAAACAGAAACATTGCACATTTTTCTTTTCCAGTCCAATCCTTGTCCATTCTCCAAATCTAAACTCTTTGTCTAGTCCAGTGACAGATCACCATGGCAGTAGATTTGTTTGTTGTACGTCCCTAAAATGAGTCCAGAATGCTCCAACGCTAAAACATTAGTTCCACCTGCTACATGTTCTAACCTGAAGAAAAAATAAACACCTAGGAATGATTCTATGCCCCCCAGGAAAGCCTTCGCGCCCCCCCAGGGGGGCCCGCCCCACTTTTTGAGAAACACTGATTTAAAGCAACGTGATCATTGTAGTCACATGAACTTGTCGGACTTTAAAATTAACTTTTTTATTGTATTAGTATGAATTTGTCTGAATTTAAAGTAACTTGATCACTGCATTTGTATGAACTTGCATGAATTCAGAGAAATTTGATCATTGTATTTGTATGAATTTGCATGAACTTAAAGTAACTTGATCATTGAATTTATATTAACTTAAAAAAAACTTGATTATTGTACTTGTATGAATTTAAAGACACATCTATTTAAATGTTACTGTTAACATGAGATAATTTGCATTTCCTGTCATGTGATATTGGGTTTTTTTTTTTTGTGATATCGTAATTAGCATCCTGTATAAATGCCTTTGTGTCATGACCTGTCCCATGTCTGATGAAACGTCACTTCTGTGGGGGCTCACAGTTTGTGCGGACCTTGTCTTATGTTTTAAATAGTGGAAAATAAAAAAACTCAAAACTACATCCTGGTCTGTAAATAGTATTAAAGAACACAAGACTGAAATGTAATACAAGAAATGCAGGTAGCTGATGATTTTCTATATCTAAAAGCACACAGTTTGTTCGATCTCTTATAACAGCTTGTAATGTAAGCCTCTTAAAAGATCATTTTAATGAGACCCAGTGGACAGCTTAAGTTTAGCTCGCACATTTCTCACCAATATCCAATAAATATGTTCTATGAGAGTATTTACAACCGCTTTAATGAGCACATATTTGAAGCTGAATCGCTCCCAGCATCCTGAGTGTGCTGTGATTCCCTTGGCTGTAGATAAGCATATATGTGACAGTAAGTGTGTGTGGAGGGAAGATACTGTGTAGGATGGGTTCCAGAAACACATGCTGGACAGTGTTCTACTGTTAAGGCTGTTTTGCATGTGGATGAACAATGAGTGCGAACAATGTGTCTGTTTATAGGATCATCTGTTTATACGTCGGTCCATGTCTTTTTTTTTTTTTTTTTTTTTTTTTTTTGATGTGTAGCATTTGGTCTTGAGCCTCGGTGTGTCTGATGAGAACCACAGCTGATCTGTTTTAATATGTTCAGCAGAGGAGTGAAGATGAGAGCCAAGGCAGGAGATCCTTTAAACATCGTCAGCGCAGGTCGGCTCGCAGCGTCTCCTCTTCTATAAATTTACACCAGAGGAGGCCGAATATGACCCAAAGTCTTCTTCATGTCATGGAAGTGTGTATTTTTTTAAAAATTTTTTTTGCATGCATGAATTATGAGAACCGTAGTAAAGATTTTTTTCTTGAGTGTTTTTATTCCTCCTTAGACATGAAAAAAAACAATGCGATCCATTTTTTTTGTCATGGAGTTACAAAAATGTCCATGCATTGAATTTTTGAAGTAAAGAAACGTGTGTTTAAAATCCAATATCAGAAAGTACAGAAGAGGATTAGGGCCACTGGAAAAAAATACAATGAATTAAAATAAGGCCCACTATATGTATATTTTTTATTATTATTATGATAAAGAAAGTCAGAATTCTGAGATTCAAGTCAGAATTCTGTGGGAAAAAAAGTTAGAATTCTGAGTTTAAAGTCAGAATTCTGAGGAAAAAAGTCAGAATTCTGAGTTAAAGAGCAGAATTCTGAGTTAAAAGTCAGAATTCTGAGTTAAAAGTCAGAATTCTGAGGGAAAAAAGTCAGAATTCTGAGCTTAAAGTCAGAATTCTGAGATTAAAGTCAGAATTCTGAGTTTAAAGTCAGAATTCTGCTCTTTAACTCAGAATTCTGAGTTTAAAGTCAGAATTCTGAGAATAAAGTCAGAATTCTGAGTGTTACATCAGAATTCTGAGATTAAAGTCCAGTGGCCCTAATCCTGTTCCGTAAGAAAGTAATATGAAAACAATGAAATAAAAACATTTTTAATGCTGCAAATCTGATGTTTTCTCCTATTTTAACATATTCTAATGCTAGTTGTTACTCACTTCATGGAGATAACATGCAAAAAAAACCTTTGTGTCTAACAAATAACAAGCGTTTTACACTCAAACATGTTAATACAGATCCGTTTTCTCAAGAACAGCAAAGGTACATTAATGGTCTGAATGTCAGTGTATTATGGGATGGTGCATAAGTGTCCATTGTGTTGGCTGATATGGAACTAAAACAACAAAACCCATGAATATATAAGAGAACAGCTGGAGAATAACTGTCCACTGTAGTGACCAGTATGCATGAAAGGGTTAATGTAAAGTCTTCAGTAAAAATAATACAGAATTACATGATCTCCTTGTCATGAGTATCTTGGTTCTGCTGCAGTTTGGCTGATGTCTGAATAAGAAGCATGTCCTAAAAATAGAAATACAGTGGTGTAGTGGTCCCTGGAGAAGTGGGTATAGTCTCAATTTTTTTTCCCTTTTTCTTTTCTTTTTTTTTTTTTTTAAACTCATCCAGAAAAACAACATTTTAGAAACAGTAACAGATTACTCTATTCAGTTTACCCAAAAATCCATCAGTAGTATTTGCTCATTATTATAAAATTATCATGACTTGATCAGGAGCAGTTTGTAGGTTTTACTGGTCACACAAGCAGCTGCATGAATGGAAATGTATTTAACATGAGGCAAACATAGAATAATGTTAGCCTTTCATAACGTTAGCCTTTCATAATATTAGCCTTTCATAACGTTAGCCTTTCATAATGTTAGCCTTTCATAACGTTAACCTACTCACACAGTTTAACTGTTGGTGACAAAATCTCTTCTTCTCTAAATGTGCAGTCACATGACCAGTAGTTTAAAACAGTGACTCATTCTGAAACCACCTTAAAACTTACCTCAGAATTATGTATTCCAAGGCTGTCAAACTCATTTTAGTTCAGTTCCACATTCAGCCCAATTTGATCTCAAGTGGGCCGGACCAGTAAACTAATAACAGTGAAAAAAGTAAAACTAAATTTTGATCAGGTTTACATCCACAAAGTTTCCTTAAAAATCTCAATAACATGAACAACTTGAATTGTCGTAAGAAAAACAAGTGCAATGTTATCATTTTAACAATATTCTGCCGTGTTTTATCAGTTTATCATTTACAAATGTGCTTTACAATCACACAAAACATTTAGTAACAGGCAGAATGTTGATAAAATTGCATTCACTTTACTCGAGACATTTCTGTTTGTTCATATTTGTTCAGGTTATTCACATTTTTTGTAAAAGTATAGTTTGGTAATGTAAACATTTTCATGTAATTTTACTTTTTTACACCAAAAAACGCAAAGAACATTTGGGTTGTCATTATTTGTAGGTTATTATTGTGATAATATTTTACTGGTCTGACCCACTTGAAATCTATTTGGACTGTATGTGTCTGTATGTGGAACCTGAATTAAAATGATTTTGACACCAGTGATTGTTAATATCTTCAGTGTAATTTTTGCATTTCACAAATTCATCCCACGGGCCGGACTGGACCCTGTGATGTATTCCATCAAAGTAGGTTCTCTCAATAAGTGTCACTCATTTGAAAGATATTTACTCTGCCTTTATCATTCGCATTTCCAATAATCGCACATCTTTCAACGTGACGTGCAGTGACCTGTCAATCAACTGGGATGACACTGATACTGGAGGTGACCAATCAGGTTTCAGAGGTGGCCAGCGCTAAGCAGAGCCCTGGCTCTGGCACTAAGCTAGCAATATTTTCCTCGGTATGACCCTCCCTTCTCTGCCTCTGATTGGCTCATCAGTCCTCATGCCTAAAGTTAACCAATCTAATCAGTGAAGGTAGCAAGTCCTAGCCAATTAGAAGCAGAGTAGGGCGGGTCATGGCTTCACTATTAGGGGGATTTAGAAGTGGGTATACCCAATACTGACTGAAAAATAAGAAGGTATACTCCATATACTGCCGTACACCCTGGACTACACCACTGTAGAAATAGGAATGTCATCTTTGACTATATTTGACTTAAAGGGGTCATATTTTGCTAAACCCACTTTTATTAGTCTTTGGTTCATTTATTTGTGTATTTGGACCCTAACAGTTCATAAAGTTTGAATTTGAACCCTCCAGGTGCTGCAAAGTTATCTTGATGTTCATTTTAGCAAAAATCAAGTGGATTTCTATGACACAATTTAATTCCTGCTTAATTTCTTATAGCTAGTTACGTCACAAGTTTTGCACATATAAGGTCAAGACTTCCGACGAACATTTTTCCGAATACGACATAATTGTTTGTCAGCAGCAGCGGTTGTGGTAAAAACTGAAAATATGTCCAAACTTCGAGCCAATTACCTAAAATGTTCCATTGTTGGTTGTATTAATGAACACAAATGGCTGAACAGGAAAGAGCAGCACAGCCAACAACCTGAAGGGGGGGGGGGGGGGGGCGTGAAGTGGCTCATGTGCATTTAAAGGGCCAGCGCTCGAAACAACCTTTCTGGTGTCATTACTCAGAAATAGGGTTGAAGATGGACCTGTGGAGTTGAAATACTACTGTTTATTTGACCGTTGCCTGTTTTCATACCCAACTATTTTTTTTTTATTATGTTTTTATTTAGGGTGACACAATGGTGTAGTAGATAGCATTCGTGCCTCCACAGCAAGAAGGTCCTGGGTTCCATTCCAACACCAGTCGTTGGGGGTGGGACCTTTCTGTGTGGAGTTTGCATGGGTTCTCTCCGGGTACTCGGCTTCCTCCCACCATCCAAACACATACACTCATAGGTTAATTGGTTAATCTAAATTGCCCATAGGTGTGAATGTGAGAGTGATTGTTTGTCTCTATATGTTCAGCCCTGTGATGAACTGGTGACATGTCCAGGGTGAACCCCGCCTTCACCTATAAGTAGCTGGAATAGGTTCCAGTGACCCCCATGACCCTAGTGAGGACAAAGCAGGTTCAGAAAATGAATGAATGTTATATACCTGTTGTGAAGCACATTGAGTCTGCCTTGCGCATGAAATGTGCTCTATAAATAAAGTTGAATTGACCTGAATTAATTAATGAAGAATTCAGACACAACCATAGCATTTACAGGGTGGGGAAGTAAAATGTACAATATTTTGAGGCAGGGATTGAAAGACAGTGTATGACCAATTAGTTTATTGAAAGTCATGAGAATTTATTTGCCACAAGAAAATTGACATAATAGAAAATGTTTTTATTCTATGTGTCCTCCTTCTTTCTCAATAACTGCCTTCACACGCTTCCTGAAACTTGCGCAAGTGTTCCTCAAATATTGGGGTGACAACTTCTCCCATTCTTCTTTAATAGTATCTTCCAGACTTTCTCGTAATAGTTTTGCTCATAGTCATTCTCTTCTTTCCATTATAAACAGTCTTTATGGACACTCCAACTATTTTTGAAATCTCCTTTGGTGTGACGAGTGCATTCAGCAAATCACACACTCTTTGACGTTTGCTTTCCTGATTACTCATGTGGGCAAAAGTTTCTGAAAAGGTATGGATAATAGTGTTAGGTATGATTATGACATCAATATATGTTTGGTTTCAAAACAATTGACGTAGTGCCTGCTGAGAAAAACAACTAAATGTTCATTGTAAATTTTGCTTCCCCACCCTGTACAGTTTATGTAGACCATAGGAAAATGTTTAAAAATGCATAATTCCATTTAAAAAAGCAAAACATCACTCCTTTAAGACATCCATCTTTTTTCATGGTAGACATTTTGACTTGTGGGTATAGGAAAAGCGCAGATGTTACTTATAACGTTACTTACGTCTCTGTTCTATTCAAACACACCAGGAAGCAGTGAGTGTGACAGCGTGCCAACATGAACATATCCAGGACCCTGAAACCAAAGCAGCTAAACGGAATTTAACTATCATTTTTTTTAGTATTTTGTCTATGCTTCTTCAGCTGTGAAATGTCAAAATGTCCTCCACGAAAAACTGTTTGCTTTAAATCTTCATATGAACCCAGGTGGTTAAAGTCACTGTAACTGAATAAACCCCCACTAAGGTTCAAGTCAGGCTGAGCTTAGTGGGGTTCTTAAGATCTACGCTGTTGGAATAGAGGTGACAGTTTCAGTCCCCAAATGGTAGCGCTGATATTCTCACTATGTGAAAGAACAATAACCTTCAAAGTACAACACCACATGTAAATATAGAGGAACAAGTATTTTGGAACTGCCACATAAGTAGCACTGGGTCTTTATGGGTTAAAGGTAATAGACAGATCATTAAATATGTGAATATAAAAACACTAATTGAATATTAAAATGTAATTAAATAATGAAATGTACATATGGATTTAAAAATCAAGCCCATTAAAGAATAAACCTATGTAGCAAAGGTTTGATTTTTATATCTATACATACATTTAACCATTTTTTTTTTACATTTTAATACTCAATTAAACATACTGGCACATGACTGGAAAATCAGTAATTAGACAAAAGCTTTGTTTTGTTTTTGTTTTTGTTTTTTTTTTACCCCACATTGATCGTTAAAGGAGTGATATTTTGCTTTTTTAAAATGGAATTATGCATTTTAAACATTTCCCTGTGGTCTACATGAACTGTAAATGCAATGCTTGGGTCTGAATTCTTCATTAATTCAACTCCTCAGGTCCATCTTCAACCCTATTTCTGAGTAATGGCACCAGTCGTTTTGAGCGCTGGCCCTTTAAATGCAAATGAGCTAATTCATGCCCCACCCCCTCCGGGTTATTGACTGTGCTGCTCTGTCCAGTTCAAACTTAATATTTTAGGTAACTGGCTCGAAGTTTGGGCATATTTTCAGTTTTTACTACAACTGCTGCTGCTGACAAACAATTATGTTGTACTCAGAGAAATGTTCGTTGGAAGTCTTGACCTAATATGTGCAAATGTCGTGACGTAACTTGATATAGACGTAACAAATTAACCCTGTAAAGCCTGAACCATTAAATCATTGACAGAAAATTCCAGTTCTTTGAAACTGGAGCCTTTATTGATCCTTCTGAACAACCAAAAAAAATGTTTTTTTAAAAATAAATTTCCATGTATGAGTTTCAATTTTGTATCATGTTTGTTAAGACTTCTGGGTGAAATGACAAAGCTGTTAAGACTGAGTAAATGGGTTTAAATAATTTCACTGTTGAAAATGATAATTGTTTGGTTTCTTTAAATTTCTTTATATGTTTACATATTTTTGTCTAATTTTGTTAATAATAGTAATGTTTATATTACGGTTAAATAAGTCTGGCAATTTATATTTATGAGCAGGCAGGGTTGCCTGAGGTTATATATGGCGGCTGTGGCCTATTCTAATCAATCCATTCATTGATCTGTTCACCATCGGCAGAAGCACACAGCCCATTGGTATGTAACAAACGCTATCAGCTAATGTAGACTGCTAACGGTGTTTAATCATTAATAGATGCTTGTGTATGTTATCATTTGTCATGCTAAGTTAGCGTTACTTTACAGTGGAAGAATGTTTGTGTTGTTTAACTATGAGTTGCGGGAATGCGGAAGTTCGGCTGTGGCGTGAGTGCTAATTATCAATGCTAATCGTATCTTACGTTGCCTTAAATATTCTTTAAGTTAATGATCCTGGGGACTGCCATAGTAAACGCCGTAGTAAGCGACAACGTTTAATTCTTAATCTGTAACAATGTCGTGCTGCAGCGCATTTTGGGTTTGTTTACGTTGTGGTCAGCATGTGTAGTTATTAGCCCATGGGCTCCCATTCATAAAAAGGCTACGGTGGCGCTGGGGTGCGCTTTGCGCATGCTCCAAGGACACATCTAAGTCAGTACAGTCACTGTAGTTAGTCTAATGTGTTTTGTCTTTTAAGTCTGGTTGTCATGTGAGAGATGACTTTGTTTGCTTGTTGTTGTGTTTTATGTGTGAAGAGTGCATTGTAATTATGAATTTCTATGTGTTTGTTTTTATTTAAAGGTTTATGACCTGTGATAAATCCTGTGATGAACAAAATAAATTAAGCAAGAAAAGGATAAACACGAGCTGTAACATTGTGTGCTGCCTGTCCAGCCTTTTCGGAGGGCTAAAATTCTTGAAAAGTCTGAACAATGTTTGATACATCAAGTCTCAATGCTCAAATATTATTATTTTTAGAATAGAATAGAATGTCTTTATTTTCATTATACAATGAAATTTAAAAAGTGCAATCGTCCTAGGTGTCATAAAAAGTATAAATGACATATTAAAAAAGAGTATAAAAGCTAAAATATAAAAGAAAAACCCTGACAACATAAATATCTAAAAAAAAAAAAAAAAAAAAAACAAACCAGCATAAAAAAGTGTTACTAGAAGTATAAAAGACACATAAAACATCACCATATACTCCGGACAACATTCAGCATTCCACGCAATTAATTAATGTCCAGCAGTGTTCAGTGTAATTATGGCGCTGGGATAAAAACTGTTTTTTAGACGGTTTGTGCTGGCCTTTAGTGTCCGGAAACATCTGCCAGAGGGTAAAAGTTCAAAAAGTGGAAAACCAGGGTGGGTTGCACCCCTGATTTTGAACAAACAAAAACATAATATTACACAAATATGTCTAACAAATTGGTAATTCCTTTTCAAAATTGTCAAAGTTCTGCCTCCTTCCTCATTTATTACAATCATGTAGTGTCACTGGAAAGGCCTCTGGTCAACAAATTCCTCCCTCTGGTGGATTATCCATGTATTGCATGTATCTAATTGTATACATCAGGTTTTTCAAGGAAACAAATATCATACTGATCATGTAGAGGGCTTCAAAACTCATGTATCAAGTGTGATATGTTTGGTGTTAAAGGGTTAAGCAGGAATTAAAACAGGTTGTAGAAATCCACTCGGTTTTTGCCTAAATGAATATAAAGACAGCTTTGCAGCACCTGAAGGGTTCAAATTCAAACTTTTGGAACTATTAGGGTCCAGATACACAAATAAATGTACCAAAGACTAATAAAAGTGGGTTTAGCAAAATATGGCCCCTTTAACATCTATGTGAATATAAAAACACTAATCCAATCTTATGCTGCATTTTATCCTGAAAATATCCAAGCATCTGCATGTGTTTATCCATGGTACACAGCTGTAACTTTTACACTGATATGTTTAACTGGCTTTAACCTCTGTTTTTAACCTTACACTTACTGCGGCCAAAAAACATCCTTTCTTCTCCGTACACTGCGCGGTAATAAAAAGGAATATAAACAACCAGTATTTCCTGAATGAGAGGTCTGTCCCAGCGCTCCCACAAACGGCCCAGACATTGGACAGCCTCATGACTTTGTATGTCACAGTTCAGTCCGACTGAGCTGTGTGTGATGTGTGTGAGGCCGTAAGTGGTGTAGCCGAGCCGATCCACATACACATGAACGGGCTGAGAAATCAGGTGTGACTGTACTTTTAAGAGGTGTAACAGCAGAGCCAAGGAGCTGTTAATCAAGCAGGGTCAGCTCACACCCACACAATCCTGAGGAAAGGCTCTTATCAGCCAGTAATTGAAAACAGCCACAACAGACTTACTTTACTTTTAAGTATTAAATCACATGCTATACAATCATTTACCCAATCAGATAGTAAGGAAAGTTTTGGCAGGAAAAACAGTAACTTTCCGTGTTTTTAACCCATAAAAACCCAAACAACCAAAAACATTTACTTGTAACATGAGGGTTTGTTAGTGGTTAATGGTTAATTCTTTATAAAATGAGACAGCAGGACAAGATGGATTTCTTCTTGAACAGTGCTTTACTTTTCACACACGGCACCTACTGCATCACATGACTGAACTAACCAATCAGGAGCTAGCAGTACTTATATTGGTAAATGTAAGTGATTTTTGGAAAGGCAGATTCAACACATTATCTTAGCGGCTTGTACACTGCAAATGAGAATATTTAAATGTGTAAATGTGTAAGTAATAATTCTGCAAGCATAAATGTAAATAGTTAATTGGGTAAACGCTGTCAGTATATTTTTTAACAAAAGTTATGAAGATGGTGAGAAAGACGGTTATGAAGACGGTGATGAGTCGGTGACAAAGATGGGAAGGAAGATAGTGAGGAAGACGGTGACAAAGAGGGTAAGGAAGACGGTGAGGAAGACGGTTATGAAGTTGGTGAGGAAGATGGTGACGAAGACGGTGACAAAGAGGGTAAGGAAGACGGTGAGGAAGTTGGTGAGGAAGTTGGTGAGGAAGATGGTGAGGAAGACGGTGAGGAAGACGGTGAGGAAGACGGTGAGGAAGACGGTGAGGAAGACGGTGAGGAAGACGGTGAGGAAGACGGTGACAAAGAGGGTAAGGAAGAGGGTAAGGAAGACGGTGAGGAAGACGGTGAGGAAGACGGTGAGGAAGACGGTGAGGAAGACGGTGAGGAAGACGGTGAGGAAGACGGTGAGGAAGACGGTGACGAAGACGGTGACGAAGACGGTAAGGAAGACGGTAAGGAAGACAGTGAGGAAGACGGTGAAGACAGTACGGAAGACGGTGAGGAAGACGGTGAGGAAGACGGTGAAGACGGTGAGGAAGACGGTGAAGACGGTGAGGAAGACGGTGAAGACGGTGAGGAAGACGGTGAAGACAGTGAGGAAGACAGTGAGGAAGATGGTAGTGAAGACGGTGAGGAAGATGGTGAAGACGGTGAAGACGGTGAGGAAGACGGTGAGGAAGACGGTGAGGAAGATGGTGAAGACGGTGAGGAAGACGGTGAAGACGGTGAGGAAGACGGTAAAGAAGATGGTGAGGAAGATGGTGAGGAATACGCCACCAAAGAAGATGACAAAGGCGTTGCCTCTACAACAGCTCATGTCCTATCATCAGATCAGCTAAAAATCATCTAAATCTGAATCAGCGCCGGTCTAAACTCTAGCCGTTTTAACCACGCCCACTTCTGTGATGCTTTTCTGGAGCGAAAAACACCAAATGAAAGTGTATGTTTAGTTAAAAGGGCAGAGGGTGACGTAGGTGGAGTCTGTGCTGTTCCAGAAGCCAGTGAACACAGGCTCAGTGAAGGTGTCGTAGAAGGTGTGGAGGTGGGTGAGGGTGTTGAGGACTGCTTTGTAGAAGGACAGCGTCCCCGCAGGCCAGTCCAGGAACACACCGATGCGACTGAGGTCACCAGAAGGAACGAACACGCGCTGCTCTTCAATGTGAGTGCGGAAGTACGACCCAAACCTGCTGCCGAAGTACGAGGACTTGGGATCGAAGCCGAGGGAGCCGTCACTTCTGCTCAGGCTGTTATACGTCACACCGACGCCGACATCGTCACTACTGCCGTTGCTCCACTCCACCTCCCAGTAATGGCGCCCGCTAAGCCCCTCCCTGCACATGACCTGTTTGGGTCCTGTAAACCTGTCGGGATGTTGAGGATACGAATTCTCGCCTCCACACGTCGCCGTCTTGTTCCCATCGAACAGACGGAGTTTTTGATGAGCCGTGTTCAGGTCCAGGGTGAGATCACAGAAATCTGTTGGAGAAACAACAACACAACCTGTTATCAGTGTCCACAACTGTGACCTCTGACCCCCAACAGCACCCTGACCCTGTTTACATCCACAAAACTGAACAAATTCGAGAAAAATAATGACAAAAGGAACAAAAAAAACAACAAAAATGGAATGAAATAATGAATAAAATGAGCAAAACTAAATGAAAGGTGAATAAAGTAATGAAATAATGAAAACCAAAGAAAAATTGAATAAAGTAATGAATAAAATGAGCAAAACTGATCAAAAATTGAACAAAATAATGAAAAAAAAAAAAACCTGAAAATATTTAATAAAACAATGAATAAAATGAACAAAACTGAACAAAACTTTTATAGAATAGTGAATAAAATGAGCAAAACTGAACAAAAAATTAATAAAATCAACAAAACTGAACAAAAATGGAATAAAGTAATGAAATAATTAACAAAACCAAAGAAAAATTTTATAAAGTTATGAATAAAATGAGCAAAACTGAACAATTTTTTTTTTTATAAAATAGTGAATAAAATGAGCAAAACGGAACAATTTTTTAAAATAAAATAATGAATAAAATGAACAAAAATGAACACGATGAGCTAAAGACAATAACAGGAAGTTTGATTCTACGTCACTACTTATGCACAAATTCTGATTTGTGGTATTATCGGATTATTATTGATCATTTAAACAGTCTAATCTGATCTTTATAATCAGATAACAGCAGTAATCTGATTATATTAAAGCCAGTAACAGACTGAATCGTCTAAACCAGGTGTCTGTAGGTTCTCGTTTGTCCAGGTCATCATTCTTCTCAGTTCAACTGGACTAATTTAGCTCTTTTAAAAATGTTTTGACGAAACGTTTTCAAAAGACCTACAGTAGTCCACTTGAACTGAGAAGAACTACCAAGAAGTCTAAACCAGGGTTTATGGATTATCCTCTTTCTGAAGTGCCTGTAAATGCACCACATCTGATTGTCATAATGATCTGACTTGGATTTTTATGGAAATTGTAAACTCATTCACGTGGTTCTTATTCATCGTTCAGTCGTCTGTCACTTACACCAGATGAAGTCATTTCTGTCGGTGATTGTTGTGACCTTGGGCATATCCGGTCTGGTGAAGTCCTCGTTGACCAGGTTTCCTTCTTTGAAGTGGTAGACGGTGGCTCCTTTGTATTTGGGGTTCTCTACGATGATGATCAGGAACTTGACTCTGCTGGTGGATCGCAGCTGTTTCGCCAGATCTCTGAACTCTTTGGCTTTTGTCCTGATTGCGCTCCTCACGTCCTGGGACCAGTACCACTGGTTCTGTGACAGCGGATCGGCTTCGGCCGGATCCGCATCGTGCCATTTCAGGTTGTCGGCCATGGTGTGGAGGTAGGGGTCGTCTTGTTGGACTGAGGTGAAGACGAAGCACAGGGCGTGGTCCACATCTGCAGCCACGACCTCTCGTTCCAACTCCAGGTGACTGGCGGTGATCTTCACGTTGGGTCCGTCGATGATATCCATGCACGACTGAATGACAGTGACTTCGTTCTCTATATTTTCCAACCACTTCCTTAAGTTTTCGTCGCTGAATGGGGACTTTTCTCTGTTGTCCAAGAGTTTTTCCACAGCGGTAGCGTCTTCTAGACCTTCTCGGATGGTGGGAAACTTCTTCTCCATGGTGCCTTGAAAGCTCATGGTGTAGTCACAGCATAGTTTTTGGAAACTACTCAAATTTTTCTTAAGTTGAGGGAGTTTCCCGACCACTCTGTCCACCATTGAGTCGTTGCACCTCATTCTGATTTCCTTCAGACTCTCTAGAGCAGTGGTTCTTAACCTTGTTGGCGGTACTGAACCCCACCAGTTTCATATGCGCATTCACCGAACCCTTCTTTATTAAAAAATACAATACGATTTTTTTCAAATTCAAGACACCGGCATATGTTTTACTGGTGCACAAAATGAACCGTGCATTTACATCACTGTGCTCAAAGAACAAAACCAATACAGTGCATGAACTTACAACAAATGACATACCTTTTCACAAAGACATGATCTTTTTTAGTACAACCACACTGAAATGGTTTTAATTTTTAACCTTATGTATTCCAATAATGAACTTATTGTATTTATGCTATCTATCATTTTTAACATTTTAACACACACCCATCACCTAATTTCCATCAGGCTACAATAATAATGACTATTTACTGCAAATCAGTGTGACTTCTGCTGTTGTGTATATGTATGTGTAGGCCGTCGGGTCAACCCGGTTTTCATTTCATCTCGCTCCAAACTTTCCGAACCACGCAATTTTGACATAAAAAAAAGATATTTGCATGTAGTGTATCAAAAAAAAAGTTCTCGTTATACTCCTTCAGTATTTTTGTGATCGTTGTTTTATTATGGAACTAGCTCGGCTTTAGCGTAATACGATTTCTCCATCCGCGACGGTGCGTCGGTTGTCACATGATTGTAACTGACCAGTGCGGTGACCGAAAAATGTAAACAAACGCTACACATGGCTGCCTCTGTGGTTAACAGGAAGTAGCAAAAGTCATAACAACGATGTGGAAAATACTCAAATAATTAATCGTCAGACGAGTGGAAGAGATTATAAACACTTCCGGATGTGTTGTAGTGCTGTAAGCAACAACAATACACCGCATATATTGGATGTCAATCAGAGAAAGAGTCTCCGAAGCCGTTTGTTTACATACACGGACCTAGCCCGACACACACACCCAACTAATGAGTCGAGTGTGTGTCTTGACCTCCGCTGAACCCCTGAGACTGACTCACCGAACCCCTAGGGTTCGATCAAACCCAGGTTAAGAACCACTGCTCTAGAGTGTTTTCGGCTTTCCACAGGAGTCCGGAGCTGATCTCACCCTTCAGCTCAACAGCTTTTAGGTTGAACTTGTCCAGTGGCATCAGCCAGACCTTCAGGGGGACAGAGTTGTACCCGCTGGCTTTCAACAACTTGGGCAGCTCTACATAGGTCTTCACTGCATCTTCAAAGGTTGCAGGGTTGGTCTCAAGAATGAAGTCGCCGTAGAACTTGCAGGTCATGTTTTTGGTCAGAGCTTGTTCATTTTCAGTCAGGCTCAAATTGATGTGTCCTTCAATACTGAAGGATGGGATCTTGTTCACCATTGCTTTCATGCCGCCCTCGACTTCCTGAAGGCTGCTGGTGTTTACGTTTTGGCTGTCGAACACAAAGAAGGCGTTGGTGCCGTACAGGATGCCGGTGACCACATGAGTCGCGGGACTTTTTTCGATGGATCCATCTTGCAGTTTGCTCATGGCTTCAGCGCGGGTCATGGACAGCTGCTCGAAGTGGGTGGTGGCGTGGTACTGAAGGGTAACTCAGCTCTGGTTCTTGAATTGTTTGTGGTCATTCAGAAATTTGGCAGAACCTTCAACTTGGATCAAACCACTCATGAAACTGGCCTTCAGACCGGCTTGAACATCCAGGAGAGAAGATTTAGAGTCGATGGTGTCAGAGGTCAGGACGTGATAGCTGCTGCTGTTCTGGGATTTGACAGTCGTGAAGTCTTGAAGAGATTGTTTGTCCCACAGCGTCAGTCCTGAAGGAAACAGAAGGCACAATGTCTCAGTACATGTCCAACTTCAACCTGCTGTGGTTTTCTTCTCCCACTACGATCTCAGAAAATATCCAGGTTCATTTACATACATTTACTACTTTAATCAAAAAACGGAGCTTTTTCCTCAAAATATTATTTACACTATCTGCATTCACAAATGAAAGATTTCCAATTGTACTGATAGAATAGACCTTGTTCTTTCCATAGAAATCTGAGCATGCTCAGCTCAAGCCCCACCCCCTGTGGAAAGGGGGGTTAAACACTGAGCAGTAAGTTAGACCAACTCAATATAATTTTTTTATTTTTTATTTTTTTTACTGTTTCCTTGTGTTTTTTTTTTGTTTTGTTTTGTTTTTCCTGTTGTTTCCAGTGTTGTGGTGATTTTCCTTTTTTTTTTTTTTTTGTACTTTTTTTTTTTTTTTTTATACTTTTTTTTTTTTTTTACAGAGTTTTGACCGTGGAACTTTTGTATGGAGTTAAACAGGTGTCAAAAAATCAGCTGGACTGATTTAGAAAAAAAGAACCAAAACTAAAACTACTGGGACCATATTACAATACTAGTTGCTTATTTATTCTCTTTTTTTTCTTTATTTTAGTTAATTATTTGCATATTCGTCATGTTACTTATTATTTTATACATATTTTATTCATTTCATTTAATTTAGTTGCTTATTTTGTTTATTTTACTACATTTAGTTTATTTTTTCTTCAATTTTGTTTAGTTTGTGGCTTATTTTGTTACTTATTAATTGTTAGTTTATCATTCTTCTTCTTTTTCTTTTTTTTTTTTCATTTTATGGATTTAAACAGGTGTCGAAAAGCAGCTGGTCTGATTTAGAAAAAAAGAGCCAAAACTAAAACTACTCTGACCAAATTCAAATACTAGTTGCTTATTTTATTTTATTTTTACTTCATTGTAGTTCATCTAATTTATTGTTATGTAAATATTTTGTTTACTATTGTTAATTTAGTTGCTTGTTTATTTTTCTATATTTGTTTTTTATTTTGTCTTAGTTTGTTCATGTTACTTATTTTGTTGTTTTATTATTCATTTTTGTTCATTTTATTGGTCACTTTGGCTGTTTTTGTTCATTTTGTTGCTTATTTTACTACTTTTTTTTTTTTTTTTTTTTTTTTTTTTTTTTTTTTGACTGCTGTATGGAGTTAAACAGTGTTGAAATGCAGCTGGACTGATTTATAATAAAAAAGCCAAAACTAAAACACTGGGATTAAATTCAAATCCGAGGTGCTTATTTTATTTTCTTTTATTCTCTTTATTTTATGTAATTTTTTTAGCATATTTGTCATGTTACTTAATATTTCACACATGTTTTATTAATTTTTGTTTATTTAGTTGCTTATTTTGTTTATTTTTCTACATGTTATTTGTTATTTTGTCTTATTTTGTTCATGTTTTGGTTAATGATTCATTTTTGTTAATTTTATTGATCACTTTGGCTGTTTTTGTTCATTTTGTTGCTTATTTTATTCTTTTTTTTTTTTTTTTTTTGAACATGGAACTAAAACTACTGGGATCAAATTCAACTAGTTAATTTTCTTTTTACTCCATTTTAGTTAATTTTCTGCATTTTTTTTTTTTTTTAATCGAATTTATTATTTTGTAAATATATTGCTGCTTTTGTTAATTTAGTTGCTTATTTTGTTAATTTTTCTACATTTAAAAAAATATATATTTTATAATCTTTTTATTGAATTTTGTTCGGTTTGTCGCTTACGTGGCTCATGTTACTTTTTTTTCTGGGCCAATTATTTATTTTTGTTCATTTTATTGATCACTTCGGCTGTTTTTGTTCTTTCTGTTGTCTATTTTACTCTTTTTCTTCCTCAGTGGAACGGCTTTAGGGAGTTAAACAGTGTCAAAAAGCACCTGGACTGACTTTGAAAAAAAGAGATTAAAACTAAAACTACTGGGACCAAATTCAAATTCTTGTTGTTGTTCCGTGTGTTCCAGTTCACAGTTGATGTTCAACATCCTAAATCTCTTATTGATGTCCATTCTAGTGCCTTATGTAGTCCAAAACTGTCAAACTTCAGTTCCTCTCTTTGTCTTTTTCTGTTATTCCACCTGTTTTGAACCAGTACTCAGGGATTAAAGGATTAACCCTTTAGGGCAGGGGTGTCAAACTCATTTTAGTTCAGGGGCCACATTCAGCCTAATATGATATAAAGTGGGCCGGACCAGTCAAATAATATAAATAATAGGATAAGAACTTTTGAGTGAAAAAAGAAAATTCCGTAATGAAAACGTTTACATCTATGAATTGTACTTGAACATAACATGAAGAAATATGAACAACCTGAAAATTCTTCAGTAAATTAAGTGCAAGGTTAACAATATTACGCCTTTTATCATTTATTTTTATTACGCCGTTTATCATTTATACATGTTAATCACAACTTAGAGATCACAGTGGATCTACAAATAAACAAAACATTTAATAACAGGGAGAAAATGATTAAAATTACACATACTTCTCTTAAGACATTCAGATATTCACATTTTCTGTTAAAGGCTAGTCTGTAAACGTACACATTTTTGTGTAATTTGACTTTTTTTTACACAAACAAAAAGAAAAATTTGCAGTTTTCATAATTTACAGTTTATTTCGATAGTATTTTACTGGTCTCATTATTTTTAGATTGAAATGACCTAAAATGATTTTAACACACTTGATTGTTAATATCTTCAGTGTAATTTTTGCATTTCACAAATTCATCCCAGGGGCCGGACTGGACCCTTTGGCGGGCCGAATTTGGCCCCCGGGCCACATGTTTGACAACTGTGCTTTAGGGTAAAGGTTCACATATTAAACCCTGTATTCCCTGAGTACTGACTGCAGGTAGAGGTGCAGACCTGCAGTCAGTACTCAGGGGTTAAAGGGTACATGGTCAGACTGACCTGGGATGACCTTATCCGTCCTCACATCATAAAGCATCCCGAGGGTGAAAGGTTGACCCAGGGCAGCCACTTCCATCTGATCCATGTCTATAGCCTGTTTGAAACAACACAGTAAAACACAGGGTTAAAAACATGGACATGCCCTCAATAATCCTGTAAAAGTCAGTGAAGTACTGGTGTTCTCACCTGGTGAAGGTGTGTTTTGTCAGTTGGTTCGTCAGGAAGTCCTTCTGGAGAACAGTGAGACACCAAAGCAGATGAAACACACCTATTTATAAGAGGAACCATCTGACTCCGCCCACCAACATGCAAATGGAACATCTGCAAAGGTTCCTGGAACTGTTTGGATGTGTCCTTTGGATGTGTCCCAACAGGTTCCTTAAACAGATTCAATCAATCACCTCATGTCATTTGATATCAAAACTGGGAGGTCCATCTTCTACTGGGATCAGGGATCAAACACTTACATAACCCTGGCCCCAACTGATCAAAATGGATGGATGGATGGATGGATGAAAACGTTTTGACAAAATGTTTTTAAAAGAACTAAAGAGAACCCCATATTTTGGAACTTCCACAATAGTAGCACTGGATCTTCATGGGTTAAACCTTGTCTTAACGAGTGGATATTTCTTTGGAGTAGACATAGATACTATCTGAAATGATTGTATCACTAAAGGTTTTGCTCATAGGAACTGGAGGAAATCACTAATTGCATTGCCTTGAATTAGGGACAGACTTTCTCTGCAGAGGAAGTTGCGTTGTCTGTCAGACACCAGTGAACCTATCAGTTCCATCGATCTTATCAAGATGTTCTTCTGAATGTTGTTAGCATAGAGTGGCCTGTCAGTCTGTAGGCACTGCACATCAAATCCAAATCAAATGTTTAGTTCACAGTCTGGCCTCATGGTGTGTCTTGCATCAGCAATAACCCACCCCCACCCCACCCCACTCCTCTGCAGTTCACTCCTCTGCTGTAAACATGCTGTTTGATTTATAGCAGAGTGAACACATAGTGGAGAGTGACTAGTCACTGAATGCTAATGTGCCAAAGTTAAGCCCTGCATACCAATTTTTCCCTCTCCGGTCTTTGCCAATCCACTTCTCGCACTATTTCTCCTTCTGTCTTCTTTCTCAGTTTTCTGGACTCGTGTGCTCCTGCTCTAACTGTCATTCTCACTTACTTTTGTGCTTTTTCGCCTAGGACAAGACACAGTCGACAAATAGCCGGGCCACACTCACACTTTTTACACAGTGGTTTTTGAAGACTACACGCAAGCAAGGAGCGGCAAGTGGCTTCGATGTTTTCCTTTGTTCTCCTACTGCTTTCTTTTTCTTGCAGCTCCATAGCATCTGGAGCCAGAAATTCCCATGGTGCTTCAGTGTTTAAGTGGAGCCACACACCAGGATATTAGAGTGGAGTGATACGGAGAGAGAGAGAGAGAGAGAGAGAGAGAGAGAGAGGAGAGAGAGAGAGAGAGAGAGGAGAGAGAGAGAGACAGAGAGAGAGAGAGAGAGAGAGAGAGAGAGAGAGAGAGAGAGAGAGAGAGAGAGCGAGAGAGGCAGAGAGAGCAGGCAGGCAGGCAGGCAGGCAGGCAGGCAGGCAGGCAGGCAGGCAGGCAGGCAGGCAGGCAGGCAGGCAGGCAGGCAGGCAGGCAGGCAGGCAGGCAGGCAGGCAGGCAGGCAGGCAGGCAGGCAGGCAGGCAGGCAGGCAGGCAGGCAGGCAGGCAGGCAGGCAGGCAGGCAGGCAGGCAGGCAGGCAGGCAGGCAGGCAGGCAGGCAGGCAGGCAGGCAGGCAGGCAGGCAGGCAGGCAGCAGGCAGGCAGGCAGGCAGGCAGGCAGGCAGGCAGGCAGGGCAGGCAGGCAGGCAGGCAGGCAGGCAGGCAGGCAGGCAGGCAGGCAGGCAGGCAGCAGGCAGGCAGGCAGGCAGGCAGGCAGGCAGGCAGGCAGGCAGGCAGGCAGGCAGGCAGGCAGGCAGGCAGGCAGGCAGGCAGGCAGGCAGGCAGGCAGGCAGGCAGGCAGGCAGGCAGGCAGGCAGGCAGGCAGGCAGGCAGGCAGGCAGGCAGGCAGGCAGGCAGGCAGGCAGGCAGGCAGGCAGGCAGGCAGGCAGGCAGGCAGGCAGGCAGGCAGGCAGGGCAGGCAGGCAGGCAGGCAGGCAGGCAGGCAGGCAGGCAGGCAGGCAGGCAGGGCAGGCAGGCAGGCAGGCAGGCAGGCAGGCAGGCAGGCAGGCAGGCAGGCAGGCAGGCAGGCAGGCAGGCAGGCAGGCAGGCAGGCAGGCAGGCAGGCAGGCAGGCAGGCAGGCAGGCAGGCAGGCAGGCAGGCAGGCAGGCAGGCAGGCAGGCAGGCAGGCAGGCAGGCAGGCAGGCAGGCAGGCAGGCAGGCAGGCAGGCAGGCAGGCAGGCAGGCAGGCAGGCAGGCAGGCAGGCAGGCAGGCAGGCAGGCAGGCAGGCAGGCAGGCAGGCAGGCAGGCAGGCAGGCAGGCAGGCAGGCAGGCAGGCAGGCAGGCAGGCAGGCAGGCAGGCAGGCAGGCAGGCAGGCAGGCAGGCAGGCAGGCAGGCAGGCAGGCAGGCAGGCAGGCAGGCAGGCAGGCAGGCAGGCAGGCAGGCAGGCAGGCAGCAGGCAGGCAGGCAGGCAGGCAGGCAGGCAGGCAGGCAGGCAGGCAGGCAGGCAGGCAGGCAGGCAGGCAGGCAGGCAGGCAGGCAGGCAGGCAGGCAGGCAGGCAGGCAGGCAGGCAGGCAGGCAGGCAGGCAGGCAGGCAGGCAGGCAGGCAGGCAGGCAGGCAGGCAGGCAGGCAGGCAGGCAGGCAGGCAGGCAGGCAGGCAGGCAGGCAGGCAGGCAGGCAGGCAGGCAGGCAGGCAGGCAGGCAGGCAGGCAGGCAGGCAGGCAGGCAGGCAGGCAGGCAGGCAGGCAGGCAGGCAGGCAGGCAGGCAGGCAGGCAGGCAGGCAGGCAGGCAGGCAGGCAGGCAGGCAGGCAGGCAGGCAGGCAGGCAGGCAGGCAGGCAGGCAGGCAGGCAGGCAGGCAGGCAGGCAGGCAGGCAGGCAGGCAGGCAGGCAGGCAGGCAGGCAGGCAGGCAGGCAGGCAGGCAGGCAGGCAGGCAGGCAGGCAGGCAGGCAGGCAGGCAGGCAGGCAGGCAGGCAGGCAGGCAGGCAGGCAGGCAGGCAGGCAGGCAGGCAGGCAGGCAGGCAGGCAGGCAGGCAGGCAGGCAGGCAGGCAGGCAGGCAGGCAGGCAGGCAGGCAGGCAGGCAGGCAGGCAGGCAGGCAGGCAGGCAGGCAGGCAGGCAGGCAGGCAGGCAGGCAGGCAGGCAGGCAGGCAGGCAGGCGTCACATAGCAACCTCTTCTTGCGTCTAACAGAGCTACACTTAGGCTGTAATATGTGGTTTAGAGGGTTATGTATTATTGTACATCAGAGAAAACCAAAATTGTCTGCACTGGGATAATGTCATTACATGTGTTTAACAGCAGAGGAGTGTGATCGGAGACAAAAACTTAGAGGACGGGAACATGTTTCCATCCAGATCCGTACTAATGCTGCGTTCCTGGCAGGTTTTTGTGCCCGTAAGTCTTCAAACCACGACTCACGACTTTGTAACGTTCCAGGCAAGTCACGCCAAACTGCCTGAGCGCAAGGAATTGTGGTAGTTACTGTAGATGTAAACAAACCAGCATGGCGGACCGTACGTTAGGCTCATTTCCAATCATTTCTATCGCAAAAGGTGTTTGTTCTGTTCCTATTTGAGGGAAACAGAGGAGGAAAAACAGCACATAAGGCAAGAGAAGTTGTTCTACGTTTTCATTCATTTTTTGAACCCGCTTTATTCTCACTAGAGTCACGGGGGTCGCTTGGAGCCTATCCCAGCTACATATGGGTGAAAGCGGGGTACACCCTGGACATTTCGCCAGTTCATCAAAGGGCTGACATATACAGGGTGGGGAAGCAAAATTTACAATATTTTGAGCCAGGGATTGAAAGACAGTTTATGACCAATTAGTTTATTGAAAGTCATGAGAATGTATTTGCCACAAGAAAATTGACATAATAGAAAATGTGTTTATTCTATGTGTCCTCCTTCTTTCTCAATAACTGCCTTCACACGCTTCCTGAAACTTGCGCAAGTGTTCCTCAAATATTGGGGTGACAACTTCTCCCATTCTTCTTTAATAGTATCTTCCAGACTTTCTCGTAATAGTTTTGCTCATAGTCATTCTCTTCTTTCCATTATAAACAGTCTTTATGGACACTCCAACTATTTTTGAAATCTCCTTTGGTGTGACGAGTGCATTCAGCAAATCACACACTCTTTGACGTTTGCTTTCCTGATTACTCATATGGGCAAAAGTTTCTGAAAAGGTATGGATAATAGTGTTAGGTATGATTATGACATCAATATATGTTTGGTTTCAAAACAATTGACGTAGTGTCTGCTGAGAAAAAACAACTAAATGTTCATTGTAAATTTTGCTTCCCCACCCTGTATAGGCAATTTTAGATTAAAGGTGGGTTCTGAGATCTTAGAAAAATGGTTTGAGCAAGCTACATTTTGAAAATACTCAGTTCAAAAGTCCAAACCCCTTTCTTCAGACGTCCCTCTGAAGCCACGCCTCCAGAGTAGTGGGACGCGAAATGCTTGTTCCCGAGGGTTCACGAGCGCTGCACAGCAACAATTCGCCAGCTGAGGTTCTGCTCTGCTTGGGCTCCGACGTCGTCTATGGTCCGGTCCAGTCCGGTCTGGCCGAACCATCTCCGACACCGGCTGAGGCTTCGTCCCCTGCTTCGCTCCCGTACACCTCGGGCTCCGACACCTCCAGCTCACGCATCTATACATATCTCACTCAGTTTCCTCTAACACCCCCACTCTTCCAGAACAGCCCCAGTTTATACATATGTGACTAATGTTACATTTCCTTGTGGTTTATGTTAGTGACAAAACAGTTTGCAGGTGAACTTTCCATCCTAATATGGATTATTTAGCCAAGCTCTGGCTTCGCTTCCTGTACAAGCGCTCCAGCCTCTGGGAATGCGAAGAGGGGTACGCGCAGAGGGGGGAAGGGGGGAGGGACAAATGGCAGTTGAGTTTGATAGACACATCACCGTTCAGTCATTTTGAGTGGGCGCTCAAAAAGATTGGGTGGTGTTTTTTCAGTCCTGCCCGTTCCACAGGTGACTGATTTTTTTACATTTTTGTGTTAGAGCATTTAATTAATTAGTTGTAATCCGGGTGTGAAGGGGATTTTAAGGAATATAATAAAAAATACTCCAGAAAA
Organism: Sphaeramia orbicularis; assembly: GCF_902148855.1. NCBI lineage: Eukaryota > Metazoa > Chordata > Actinopteri > Kurtiformes > Apogonidae > Sphaeramia > Sphaeramia orbicularis. The sequence continues at coordinate 16,576,156 of NC_043962.1, forward strand.
ACATCCCAGACCCCACCTTTAACCAATCAATGCATGTCTTTGGATGGTGGGAGGAAGCCAGAGTACCCGGAGAGAACATGCAAACTCCACACAGAAAGGTCCCATCCCCTGTCGACTGGTGCTGGAATCAAACCCAGGACCTTCTTGCTGTGAGGCACAAGTGCTATCCACTGCACCACTGTGTCGCCCAAGTGGTAGACCTTTTATATTATTTTATTTGTATATTTGGATACATATTTGGTATTAATTTGTTCTTGCACTCATTGGACTGAAAACTAGCTAATGCTACATTAGCTGCTGATTATGCAGAACATTTGCAGATAAAAAATATCTGAGCAATACCTTGCTTTAATAAACAACCTGCATAAACATCGCATCCATGGGGGCTGCCATTGCTGCGTGACGTCGGAACTCGGAACTGGGAGTACATCGATCTAGTACGAGTTCACGGGTGGGAAGTCACAGATTTGACTGACGTTCCAGCGCCTTTTCACCGGTAGAAGGTTGGAAAAACACGAGTTACGGGTGGCCTGGAACGCAGCATCAATGTATTTGTCATAAGCCCCTTTTACACAGCATTTCTGTTCCAGGAATATTTCACCTTTATTCTGGAACGACGTCTGTGTAAATCACAGGTGTCAAACATGCAGCCCGGGGGCCAAAACTGGCCCGCCAAAGGTTCCAATCTGGCCCGCAGGATGAATTTGCAAAGTGCAAGTTAGGGTGTCAAACTCAAAAATAATATCATAATAACCTATAGATAATGACAACAGCAATTTTTTCTCTTTGATTTAATGCAAAAAATCATTAAATTATGAAAATGTTTACATTAACAAACTATCCTTTAACAATAAAATGTGAATAACCTGAACAAATATGAACAACCTGAAATGTCTAAAGAAAATTAAGTGGAATTTTATTTTAACAATATTCTGCCTGTCGCTAAATGTTTTGTGCTTTTGTAAATTTGATCTGTAATGCATATGTATAAATGATAAGTCGAGGCAGAATATTGACAAAATTGTACTTATATTTCTTAACAAATTCAATTTTTTTCAGGTTATTCACATAGTTTTTGTTTGGATTGTTTGTAAATGTCAATATTGGCATAATTGAATGTTATTTTTTGCACTAAAACAATTTGGAGTTGTCATTATTTATTGGCATTATTTATCGTGCTATTATTTTACTGTTCTGGCCCACTTCAGCTTAAATTGGGCTGAATGTGGCCCCTGAAAGAAAATGAGTTTGACACCCCTGCCCTAGCCTATCCTATGCTAAGTAGGTTTACCCTCCCCCCATTAACTATTTAAAGATAAAAATTTCCCAACAGTTCCATTATTTACCCCATTAACAACATATAAAAAGATATACTTTATTAAATTAACAGTGAACAATTTTAAAATTTCCATAAGATAATTTTAATAGGTCATTCAATTAAAACACCCCTGCTGTTCCTGCCCCAATGGTCCCTCCCGGAACCTTCTTAAAGGTGCTCCGGCACCCCGGGGACTCTTTTTGCCGGAACACCTGGGACCAGACACAGACACAGGCAAGTTAATTTCATGCAATTACCCCATCTATTTTCAATATTCTTTTTCCTCTATTTTCTGACCACATCACCACCAAGAGCAACACAATGAAATAAACACTTTAACCCTTTCATGCATGAATTATGAGAACCTTAATCAACATTTATTTCCTGAATGTTTTTATTCCTCTTTAGGCATGAAAAAACAATGCGACTGGAAATTTTCTTATGAACCTATTTTTCATGGAGTTCCAAAAAATGTCAGCTTGACACCAAGCGTTTAATTTTTGAAGCAAAGAAACATGGATTTACTGATATATCGTGTGAAAACTATGAAATAAAACCTTTTTAATGCTGCTAATCTGCTGTTTTCTCACATTTTAACATACTCTAATACTAGTCATTACTCACTTCATGGAGATAATATGCAAAAAAAAAAAAAAAGACTTTTTTGTTAAAAAAACAAAACAAAACAGTTAACTGCAGTTTAGTAGCAATAAAAAGCAATTGATTTTTTTTTAAGTTTAGTTTATTTTGAATATTAAACAAGACAAAATAATCTTAATCTTCAGAAATAAAACAGGTAGTAAGAGGTCATGGAAGAAAACAAAAAAACAAAAACAAAGCTTATACATATACATGACTTCATTTGCATATTTGAAAAGGAGTGGGAGGAAGTATAATTTATTTAATCCCACCCCTTCAACACTCAAACAGGTTAGTGCAGATCAGGTTTATATAGAACAGCAAAGTAACAGTATGAATTGCAGTGTATTGGATGATGCATAAGCGTCCACTGTGTCAGCTGATATGGAACTAAAACAACAAAATCCGTAAATATACAAGAGAAGAGCTTTGAATAGATGTCCACTGTAGTGACCAGTATGCATGAAAGGGTTAAAACTAGTGCTGGGCAGCAATTAAAAATTTTAATCGCAATTAATCGCACAGATTTCTGCAATTAATCACGATTAATCGCATAGTTATATAGGGGGTTGCCGGCATCAACAGCGTGTATTGCCTTTAAGTGATATTTCAGACTGGAAGTACTCCGGTGATAAAAATAATTCCACATGTCAGTGCTTCCAAACAACTGTGTCCTTCTCACCCCCACCATCTGAAGACATTTAAAGTGTAAATGTCCATGGAAAATGCTGGTACTTTTCTCCACATTTAGGTCCACACCAGTTTATTTCCGCTTGAGAGTGATTGACAGGAGTCTTAAGCCCACTAATAAGTACTAATACTAATAAGCCCAGTAATATGTGATGTTTAGTTGTTCAAAGTAAGCAAAGGGGCCCTCTAGTGGTCAGAATAAGTTGCACTAACGTATGTTTTGTACTTGCGGTGTTCCCATAGCCAGTTCAGACATAAGAAGGAACTAACAGACACGTTTCTTTCACTGTTTGTATGGCCCGAAAAACGTTTGCCTGTGAGTATTTTATGTTCAATTGTTGTAAGAATGAATAGTATAAAATATCTCTGATGTGAACCTTTGTTGCTGGATAAAAAGACGTAAATCTTAAATTAATCTGTAAATGCTAATTGTTAGCGTGTCTATGGATTTTCCCATTCAAGTTAGCATCGAGCAAGCAATCTTTTCCCCATTAATTTAAGTCACAGGTGTCAAATATGTGGCCCGGGGGCCAAATCCGACCCGCCAAAGGTTCCAATCCGGCCCCTGGGATGAATTTGTGAAATACAGAAATTACACTGAGGATATTAACAATCCTTTTGGTTCAGGTTCCACATTCAGACCAATTCAATCTCAAGTGGGCAGGACCAGTAAAATACTATCATAATAACATATAAATAATGACCACTCCAAATTTTTGTCTTTGTAAATGTAAATATTTTCATGTATTTACACTAAAACAAAGTATAATTTCACAAAAAATGTGAATAATCTGAACAAATATGAACAACCTGACATTCCTGAAGGGACGAAAAGTACAATTTTACCAATATTCTGCCTGTTATTAAATGTTTTGTGTTATAAATTATAATGTACATGTGTAAACGATAAACTGAGGCAGAATATAGTGTAAAAAATTACACTTATTTTTTTCAATTTGTTCATGTTATTCACATCTTTTGAAAGGGTAGTTTGTAGATATAAACCCGTTCATAATGTAAATTTACTTTTTTCACTCTAAAACATAGAGAAAAGTTTGGAATTGACATTATTTATGTATTATTATATTATTATTTTACTGGTTCGGCCCACTGCAGATCAAATTTAGCTGAATGTGGCCCCTGAACTAAAATGAGTTTGACACCCCTGATTTAAGTGTTTAATGCCACGTAAATGTACTAAGGCAATGAACATAACAGACATATTTTGTATGTATGTTGCAGTTTGACAGTGAGTCTTAAGTAAAAGATTTGGAGAGAAGTTTTCGACGTTCGGCTTTTCTTGTTTTGTTTTTTTTTTTTTTTTTTACCTTCGGCTTTTCTTTCTGTTGTCTATCTGCCGAGCTAATTGCTACACGCACACAAGCAGGGGCAGAAGAATATGAGTTATAATAAAATGGCATTAACGGGAGATTTAAAAAATTGTCGGCGTTATTTAACCCTTTCATGCATGAATTCTGAGAACCTTATAGTTGAGTTTTGTTTTTGTTTTTTTTGTTTTTGAGTGTTTTTATTCCTCCTTAGGCATGAAAAAACCAATGAGATTAAGGGTTTTTTTTTCATAGATTTACAAAAATGTCCACTCAGCTACACCATGAATTTTATTCTTGAAGCAAAGAAACATGTATTTAAAACCCAATATGATAAAGTGATATGAAAACAGTCAAATGAAACCATGTTAATGCAGCTACTCTGATGTTTTCTCACATTTTAACATATTCTAATACTAGTTATTACTCACTTCATGGAGATAATATGCAAAAAATAACAATTAACTATTGATTTCCACCTAAGAACCAATCGACAACAGCAAAGTTACAGTAATGGTATGAATGTCAGTGTATGAGACGATGCATAAGTGTCGGCTGATGTGGAGCTAAAACAACTAAACCCATGAATATACAAGAGAACAGCTGGAGAAGAACTGTCCACTGGAGTGACCACTGTGCATGAAAGGGTTAACTAGAAAAGCACTCTGAGAGCGCAGACCTCCGCCAAGGCAGATCAGTGCCCCCCCCCCCCCCCCCCCCCCCCGATCACCACCAAAATTTAATCATTTGTTCCTTGTGCCAGTATCAATATTTCCTGAAATTTTCATCCAAATCTGTCCATAACTTTTTGAAAGATCCGGATCAGTCTTTGCCATTTGATAGAACACCCCATTGTAAATCCCTGAGTCAAATTGCATGAGATTTGCACAATTCCCCCATACTGTGATTTCCACCATAATATTAGTCCCATATTTATTTTACCTATATTTTAAGATTGCTTGACCATGAAAACGTACCATTAGCAACTGGATCATAATTATATCCTTATTAGTTCAGTAGTTATTCACGAAAATCACATTTCTCGTAATGGCGGTTTTCTTCTGGATATAGCTCCTTAAGTATTAAAGCTACATGAAATCCGGTGGCATACTCCCGATGCGGAACTGACTGAGCTACACGATGGCGCTTGTCAGAAATTTCTACCTTTAATATTAAAGGCACAGTAGGCCAAAAAGTAAGGGCACCCCCATTTTTTATATAAATTGAGATAAAATCCGCCTTCTGGATCAGATCCGGATCAGCCTTTGAAATGTGATAGAGGACCCCATTGTCAATTCCTGAGTTAAATTTCATGAGTTTTGGTCAATAATTAAGCGAGATATTGGGAAACAAAAATTTTGGCCCCATTTACCACAATGTTAACGAAAATTTCAAAGTGATCCAGAATCCAGGATTTCTTCCGGATCACCCCCAAAAGTTAATCATTTCTTCCTTATCCCATTTCCAACAAACCCTGAAAATTTCATCAAAATCTGTCCATAACTTTTTGAGTTATGTTGCACACTAACGGACAGACAAACAGACAAACAAACAAACAAACCCTGGCAAAAACATAAGCTCCTTGGCGGAGGTAATGAATGTGTTAATGCGGTAATAACGCATTAACTTGCCCAGCCCTAGTTAAAACATAACGTGCGTGTCTCTTATTCAGTAATGGACTTGCTACATTACAGTGTCTTTTCTAAATAGACCACAGATAGGCTGATCAAATGAGACAGACGACTATAATACCCTTTGTATTTGCTGTTCTAGTCAAATTCTGCTGGGCTGTTCCACGTATAACAGCCTTTGCAGCATAAACAGTGACAAAATGACTAAACTGTGACCTTTGGAACTTGACAGACAAGAAATAAGATGAAGCCTGAGGGATCAATCTTATAATTTGCAGAATGTAAAGAATGAGCCCTTGCAATTATTTCAGATGATGAGTTAATCTTATCAGACAAATCTGTATCCGCGTTTCATTTTCGTAAAGGACGACAGCACTTGGCCTTTCAGCGGAGTCGTGTTCCCCAGCTCACGCAATGTAAGGCGAAGAGATGACAGATACTAAACAAAGGCTGAACATTCAAAATACCACAATACCACAAACAGCCTCTACATATTTTCCGTCAAATGTAATAAAATTGGATTTACGTGTTGCACATTCGCAAACGTCTGCCAGGCCCACCATACTGTACACGGACTCAGACTGTGAGATGATTTAATGTGATGTTTTCCAGTGCTGTTCAAGTCAGTGCTTAACTCTAACTGAGACTTACAGCCTGCTAAAATGCTACATCATAATCTCTGGTTGCCAGTAAACCAAATGGATTGCAGCAGAGGTTGTTTATCACTAATTAACATTATTCTCGCTTTTCAGAAATGGAGAACAGTTCCGTAACTGGCACTAGCACAGATGTTACAATGAATCAGTAACGTTTGGTATGAAAAAATAAACTGTAAGAGAAGGAAGAGAATACGGTTTTTAACCCATTAAGACCCAGTGCTACTTTTATGACAGTTCTCAAATGAATTTTTCTTTCTATTTCACCTTTCTTAAATGAACTATCACCATTTATTATAATATTATCTTCAGTATTTTTGCATTTTTTTCAGCGAAAGTCAAAATTTTCCTATATGTAATTTGCAGATCATGTACTTTAATCATCATTCTGAGATTACATTTGAGGGTTATTATAACAAAAACAGATCAAACTTAAGAAAAAGTGACTTTTCCAGTAAAATATGTCATTAACTGAATCTCCAACAACTGTCATTGATCCAACTCCATGGGTTTTACAGGTGGACCAGTGTTGTAGAAGATGATAGTGTTTCCACGGTAACTACGGAGCCTGTAAACATCCAAATGGGTCATATCTGATGACCATGAAAAGATGAAAAACTGTATTTTACACCAGTTATTTACATGTATTGATAGGATTAGTGGATGAACACACTGTAAAAAAAAAAAAAAAAAAAAAATCACCATAGAATTAACACCAAAAAGCTGTAAAATTGCAACATAAAAAAGTGAAAATACAATGCAAAGTTGTATATTTGAAAAGATTTTTGTGTTCATGATTAAGTCAAATATAACTGTAGTTTTTACAGGAAGAGTATGTTAACAAAAACTGGATTTGTTTGTAGAAATAATGGATTTCTATTGTTTTGAGAAAATAAAACTGTAAATTGAAAAACAATGCGGTGCCGTTTAAATTGCAAGACCATAATGTTGAAATAACAGCCTATTCTCATACTTTAAAAACAAAAGGAATAAAAAAGGAAATGTAACATTCTAAACATGTAAATATCACTGAAATCCAATGTTGAATTCACATGTTTAAATCGTTAACCCTGTAAAGCCTGAACCATTAAATCATTGACAGAAAATTCCAGTTCTTTGAAACTGGAGCCTTTATTGGTCCTTCTGAACATCAGTTTCCATGTATGAGCTTCAATTTTGTATCATATTTGATACATCGGGTCTCAATGCTCAAATATTATTCTTTTTGAACAAACAAAAGCATAATATAACACAAACATGTCTAACAAATTCGTAATTCATTTTCAAAACTGCAAAAATTCTGCCTCCTTCCTCATTAATGACAGTCTTGTAGTGTCACTGGAAAGGCCTCTGGTGAACGAATTCCTCCCCCCTGGTGGATTATATGTGTATTGCAAGTATCTAATTGTATACATCAGGTTTTTCAAGACAAAAAATATCACACTGATCATGTAGTGGGCTTCAAAACTCATGTATCAAATATGATACGTTGGGCGTTATAGGGTTAAAAAGGAGTAGCTTTCATCAGTAAAGACATGGAGACCTCCTGTACAAAAACCCCACTGATGCAGCTCTTCACCAGCCTCATATCACAAATAATAACTGTGAGTGAGACTCCTACATACGCATAATGACGTCTTTTGTCCTTGCTGTGCGTTGGGCGCCGTGTTTGTCAAACTGTTTATATCATCCACTAGGATTACACGGCCCCTTTACTCTGTAATTCCTTTCCACTCCTCTGTGATATGAGATCCAGTGTCACTGAGGCTCTAATGGGCCCTTTAATCTGCACATCCTTTCAGCGCGGCGGGTCGGCCCGGCAGACATGGGTGGGGACGCATGTGGAGGATGTCGGGGAAAATATTTTGACTGGTGATAAACAGTGCCTTGATAATGTTTAGACATTTTTCTGCAACATTTCAATTTGGAAGAAGAATGTATTGTGCAGGTCTGTGTGTTTGTTTGATTTTATTCTGTCCTGGACATGTGGAAATGATTCAAAGATGAATTTCTTGTGTTGTGAGATAAACTGCTTTATTCAGTCTTCATTCATTCAGGTCTTATTTAATCTTTTGAATTATTTCACCATATTGTGAAATATGGTGAAAATACATCCTAATACATCCCCATACCAAGTTAATTCATGTATGTATGTGTATATGAATATATGTGTGTATGTATGTGTGTGTATGCGTACATGTACATATGTCCGTGAGGGATATACAGTACAGGCCAAAAGTTTGGACACACCTTCTCATTCTCCGCATTTTCTTTATTTTCATGACTATTTACATTGTAGATTCTCACTGAAGGCATCAAAACTATGAATGAACACATGTGGAATTATGTACTTAACAAAAAAGTGTGAAATAACTGAAAACATCTCTTATATTCTAGTTTCTTCAAAGTAGCCACCCTTTGCTCTGATGACTGCCTTGCACACCCTTGGCATTCTCTTGATGAGCATCAAGAGGTAGTCACCTGAAATGGTTTTCACTTCACAGGTGTGCCTTGTCAGGGTTACTTAGTGGAATTTCTTGCCTTATTGATGGGGTTGGGACCATCAGTTGTGTTGTGCAGAAGTCAGGTTGATGCACAGCTGACAGCCCTATTGGACAACTGTTAGAATGCATATTATGGCGAGAACCAATCAGCTAAGTAAAGACAAACGAGTGGCCATCATTACTTTAAGAAATGAAGGTCAGTCAGTCTAGAAAATTTCAAAAACTTTGAATGTGTCCCCAAGTGCAGTCGCAAAAACCATCAAGCGCTCCAACGAAACTGGCTCACATGAGGACCGCCCCAGGAAGGAAGACCAAGAGTCACCTCTGATGCTGAAGATAAGTTCATCTGAGTCACCAGCCTCAGAAATCGCAAATTAACAGCAGCTCAGATTAGAGACCAGATGAATACCACACAGAGCTCTAGCAGCAGACACATCTCTACAACAACTGTTAAGAGGAGACTGCATGAATCAGGCCTTCATGGTCAAATAGCTGCTAGGAAACCACTGCTCAGGAGAGGCAACAAACAGAAGAGATTTATTTGGGCCAAGAAACCCAAGGAATGGACATTAGACCAGTGGAAATCTGTGCTTTGGTCTGATGAGTCCAAATTTGAGATCTTTGGATCCAACCGCCGTGTCTTTGTGCGACGCAGAAAAGGTGAACGGATGGATGCTACATGCCTGGTTCCCACCGTGAAGCATGGAGGAGGAGGTGTGATGGTGTGGGGGTGCTTTGCTGGTGACGCTGTTGGGGATTTATTCAAGACTGAAGGCAACCTGAATCAGCATGGCTACCACAGCATCCTGAAGTGACATGCCATTCCATCCGGTTTGCGTTTAGTTGGACCATCATTTATGTTTCAACAGGACAATGACCCCAAACACACCTCCAGGCTGTGTGAGGGATATTTGACCAAGAAGGAGAGTGATGGAGTGCTGTGCCAGATGACCTGGCCTCCACAGTCACCGGACCTGAACCCAATCGAGATGGTTTGGGGTGAGCTGGACCGCAGAGTGAAGGCAAAAGGGCCAACAAGTGCTAAGCATCTCTGGGAACTTCTTCAAGACTGTTAGGAAACCATTTCAGGTGACTACCTCTTGAAGCTCATCAAGAGAATGCCAAGAGTGTGCAAAGCAGTCATCAGAGCTAAGGGTGGCTACTTTGAAGAAACTAGAATATAAGATATGTTTTCAGTTATTTCACACTTTTTTGTTAAGTACATAACTCCACATGTGTTCATTCATAGTTTTGATGCCTTCAGTGAGAATCTACAATGTAAACAGTCATGAAAATAAAGAAAATGCAAAGAATGAGAAGGTGTGTCCAAACTTTTGGCCTGTACTGTATATGTGTCATTATATATTATGTATGTATGTATGTGTGTATGTGTGTATATGTATATTTATAGATGTATATGTGTGTGTGTGTGTATAGATGTATATTTATGTATGTGTATATATATGTATGTATATGTATAGATGTCTATGTATAGATGTCTATGTATGTATGTGTGTGTATATGTTTACAGTATGTGTGTATATATAGATGTATATGTATGTATGTATAGAGTATGTATGTGTATATGTATAGATGTCTATGTATGATTGTGTATATGTATGTGTATGTATATGTATAAATGTCTATGTATGTATATATACAGTATGTATATGTATGTGTATGTATATGTATAAATGTCTATGTATATACATGTATATGTATGTATGTATGTATGTATACAGTATATGTGTATGTATGTATGTATGTATGTATGTATACAGTATGTATGTGTATATGTGTGTATATGTATGTATGTATATATATATAGATGTCTATGTATGTATATATGTGTGTATGTATATGTATAAATGTCTATGTATGTATATATGTATGTATTTATATATACAGTATGTATATGTACAAATGTTTATGTATGTATGTATGTATGTATGTATGTATGTATGTATATGTGTATGTATTTGTGTGTATGTATGTATGTATGTATGTGTGTATGTGTGTGTGTGTGTGTATGTGTGTCTGTGTATATACTGTATGTATGTGTGTATATGTATATTTATAGATGTATATGTGTGTGTGTGTGTGTGTGTATAGATGTATATATATGTATGTATATGTATAGATGTATATGTACGTATATGTATAGATGTCTATGTATGTGTGTGTGTGTGTGTATATGTTTACAGTATGTGTGTATATATAGATGTATATGTATGTATGTATAGAGTATGTATGTGTATATGTATAGATGTCTATGTATGATTGTGTATATGTGTGTATGTGTGTGTATGTATATGTATAAATGTCTATGTATGTATATATACAGTATGTATGTGGAGATGTGTGTATATGTATGTGTATGTATATGTATAAATGTCTATGTATATACATGTATGTGTGTGTATGTATGTATGTATGTATGTATACAGTATATGTGTATGTATGTATGTATGTATACAGTATGTATGTGTATATGTGTGTATATGTATGTATGTATATATATATAGATGTCTATGTATGTATATATGTGTGTATGTATATGTATAAATGTCTATGTATGTATATATGTATGTATTTATATATACAGTATGTATATGTACAAATGTCTATGTATGTATGTATGTATATATATGTGTATGTATGTGTGTGTGTGTATGTATGTATGTATGTGTGTACGTGTATGTATAGATGTATATGTATGTGTGTATATATACAGTATGTATGTGTAGATGTGTGTATATGTATGTGTATATGTATGTATATATAGTTCCTTTTTTCGCTCCTTTCTTTTCTTGGTGATATTTTGTACCTATGTTGAAGTAGAAGTTTGAGTCTCACAAACTGTTGCATTTGTTCATTAGAATAGGTGGCGTGTTTTGTGTTTTTTTTTTTTTTTTTTTTTAATGTGTTTTGTGTATGATCTGTTCTGTATAAAAACAACAATTCCTATTGTCTAGACATTTTTTTCTTCACTATTGCTCTAAAATAATTCAATTAAAAAAAACAAAAAAAAAACCCAAAAATACATCCTATAACCTCGCTGTAAATTTCACATTCCGTACAAACAAGTGGATAATTCCATTAATCCGTCATATGACATTTGGAGTCGCCCAAACAAATCAGCCATTGAGGCTACACTGGGTATTATCCTGCAGGGAATTTCCCAGAAACCATCCTCTCCTTTAAAACATCAGTGTCCATTCAAATGAATTTTTGTTATTGCATAAAACTTAACTGTTTACTTCATGGTGGATTTACTGAAGCACCAACAGTCCAATGCTGAACCACCTTAGACAGTTCAAACTCCAGACTATAGAGTCGCAGAAAAAAGGATTAGACCGCTTCTGTTTCGTGTTCATTTTAATGCCTGGTACAACTAAAGGTACATTTGTTTGGACAAATATAATGATAACCACAAAAATAACTCATAAGGGTTTAATTTCAGAGCTGATATCTTGCCATTTTCCATGTTTTTTTAAATAACCAAAATCACTTAAATTCTGACATCGTTATCTGTAGTTAGCATACGCGGCACACAACACGGCATGGAAACGGCATTAAAACATGAGAAAACATATGAAAACACTTATGCTACCTTACACAAACAATACCGTAACATAGTTTTTCTCACTCACTTGTAGCGGACAGATGACAGCAGGATGAGTAGCAAATACGTCTCACTCGGTGGTCAGACTGCTAACACTGTCATAGACCTACATCCAATATGAGTTCTGATTGGTCAATAAGCTGTGCTGAGCGAGGCGTAGAACAAATGAGGAGAGAGAGCCAGTCAAACACACAGCGCAACATGGTCACCAGGGGGAGCCTTTTTCACAGCTGCCCCCAGATTTCTAATCGAAATCTGAAAAACAAAAGAGCTCCCTGATGTCTATAGAGCAGTCCACGGGCTGTTAATGAGTACAGCAGTGGTGTCTAGTCCTGTATGGCTGGGAGCTGAATGAGTCGAGTGACAGGACGTGTAAGTCCGTTCACCTACTTTGACGTCAGCTGACCTGACTTTTCCATCAAGTCCAGGGAAGATACTGGTGACCTGGCCCACTGGCCATAGAGATCGATCGATTGAGGGTCCATGATCATGACAGTCTTGCCAACGTGTAGATCTGGCTTCTCAGCATGCCATTTTTGTCGAGCCTGAAGGCTGGGCAGGTAGAACTTAGTAAAGTGCTTCCAGAAATGGTCAGCGAGGAGTTGACTATGATGCCAGCATTTACGGCCTAGAAGGTCAGACTCAGCATAGACCACCTGTGGCAGCAAGGCATCGGGCCGTCCGATTAGTAAGGAGTTAGGGGTGACTGCATCAGGGTCGGCAATGTCCGCTGATGTGTAACCTAAGGGTTTGGAGTTTAGGATCCCTTCCACCTCGACAAGGAGTGTCCTCAGTACTTCCTCTGTTACACGCTGGGTTCCAAGAGTGACCTGCAGGGCTTGCTTCACCGAGCGGATCTCTCTCTCCCAACAGCCACCGAAGTGAGGAGAGTTAGGTGGGTTAAATCTCCAGTGGATCTGCTGGGGTGCGAGCTGTGACTGGAGGTCTGGCTGCAGGGCTGTAAACGTCTCTTGGAGTTCTCTTTCACCTGCTCTGAAATTAGTCCCTTGATCTGAGAGTAGTTCGAAAGGCTTGCCCCTCCTGGCTATGAAGCGCCTCAGAGCCATTAGGAAGGTGTCGGTGTCCAGACTGGAGAGGATGTCAATATGTACCGCACGGGCGGTCATACATTTGAATAATATCCCCCAGCGTTTCTCGCTCCTCCGCCCACTCTTGATATAATAGGGACCAAAGCAGTCTACGCCTGTAGAAAAGAAGGCTGGCTTATGTAGGCGTAATCTGGCAAGGGGCAAGTCCGCCATCTTGGGGACCTGCGGTTTGCTACGCCATCTTTGACACTTGAAACATTCGCGCTGATAGCTGCGAATGGCCTCTGTCCCGCGCGGGAGTTAGTACTTGATTGCGTAATGATTATTTTTGATGACTTTTGACGGTCTAATAATTTTTTCCGTGACTGTAATTGCACAGTACGGTGGCCCAGAAGTGCTACAGCCCAAAAAATTATCCACAAGCCCCAAAAAATTCTCCACTATAAGAAAAAAAAGAGAACAGGAGAAAAAATTATCTACTATAAGAAAAAAAAAAAAAACAGAACAGCCCAAAAAATTATCCACTACAAGAAAACAGAACATCATCCACCTTTTCAATCAAGGGGGTGCTGTTTACCCAAAAGGACTCTTGCTTTAAAATTAAGGCCACCACAAAAAATAAAAGCATAGGCTGAAATTTTTAAGGCCTTCAGCTAATGTAGCTAATGCTAAGGAAGTAACCCACTGGAAGTGGAGTTCGGTGCGCTAAAAATAAAGTTATTTTAAAAATATTTACATCAATATAGTTTGCAAAGCCTTTAAACAATTAATTAAGGTTCTCGTATCTGCTTAAGGTTAGGTCCGGGTGTTAAATGGTAAAGGTTAGGGTTAGGGTATGGGTGGGGTTAGTTTTCATTGGTAAATGGCCGTTGTGTGCACTGTGTGAAGGTTTGTTGCTAAGCTAATGTTAATGCGAAAAGTGGATCATTTTTTGGGCTGTTCTATTTTTTTTTCTTATATAGGTAATTTTTGGGGTTGTTCTCTTTTTTTTCTTATAGTGGATAATTTTGTGGGCTGTTCTCTTTTTTTCTTATAGTGAGTAAATTTTTTGGGCTGTTCTTTTTTTTTCTTATAGTGGATAATTTTTTGGGCTGTTCCTTTTTTTCTTTTAGCGGATAATTTTTTGGGCTGTTCTCTTTTTTTCTTATAGTGGATAATTTTGTGGGCTGTTCTCTTTTTTTCTTATAGTGGATAATTTTTTGGGCTGTTCTCTTTTTTTCTTATAGTGAGTAAATTTTTTGGGCTATTCTCTTTTTTTCCTTATAGTGGATAATTTTTTGGGCTGTTCTTTTTTTTTCTTATAGTGGATAATTTTTTGGGCTGTTCCTTTTTTTCTTTTAGCGGATAATTTTTTGGGCTGTTCTCTTTTTTTCTTATAGTGGATAATTTTTTGGGCTGTTCTCTTTTTTTTCTTATATGGGTAATTGTTTGGGCTGTTCTCTTTTTTTTCTTAGTGGACAATTTTGTGGGCTGTTCTCTTTTTTTCTTATAATGGATAATTTTGTGGGCTGTTCTCTTTTTTTCCTTATAATGGATAATTTTTTGGGCTGTTCTCTTTTTTTCTTATAGTGAGTAAATTTTTTGGGCTGTTCTTTTTTTTTCTTATAGTGGATAATTTTTTGGGCTGTTCCTTTTTTTCTTTTAGCAGATAATTTTTTGGGCTGTTCTCTTTTTTTCTTATAGTGGATAATTTTTTGGGCTGTTCTCTTTTTTTCTTATAGTGGATAATTTTTTGGGCTGTTCTCTTTTTTTCCTTATAATGGATAATTTTGTGGGCTGTTCTCTTTTTTTCCTTATAATGGATAATTTTTTGGGCTGTTCTCTTTTTTTCTTATAGTGAGTAAATTTTTTGGGCTATTCTCTTTTTTTCCTTATAGTGGATCATTTTTTGGGCTGTTCTTTTTTTTTCTTATAGTGGATCATTTTTTGGGCTGTTCCTTTTTTTCTTTTAGCGGATAATTTTTTGGGCTGTTCTCTTTTTTTCTTATAGTGGATAATTTTTTGGGCTGTTCTCTTTTTTTCTTATAGTGGATAATTTTTTGGGCTGTTCTCTTTTTTTCTTATAGTGAGTAAATTTTTTGGGCTATTCTCTTTTTTTCCTTATAGTGGATAATTTTTTGGGCTGTTCTTTTTTTTTCTTATAGTGGATAATTTTTTGGGCTGTTCCTTTTTTTCTTTTAGCGGATAATTTTTTGGGCTGTTCTCTTTTTTTCTTATAGTGGATAATTTTTTGGGCTGTTCTCTTTTTTTTCTTATATGGGTAATTGTTTGGGCTGTTCTCTTTTTTTTCTTAGTGGACAATTTTGTGGGCTGTTCTCTTTTTTTCTTATAATGGATAATTTTGTGGGCTGTTCTCTTTTTTTCCTTATAATGGATAATTTTTTGGGCTGTTCTCTTTTTTTCTTATAGTGGATAATTTTTTGGGCTGTTCTCTTTTTTTCTTATAGTGAGTAAATTTTTTGGGCTATTCTCTTTTTTTCCTTATAGTGGATAATTTTTTGGGCTGTTCTTTTTTTTTCTTATAGTGGATAATTTTTTGGGCTGTTCCTTTTTTTCTTTTAGCGGATAATTTTTTGGGCTGTTCTCTTTTTTTCTTATAGTGGATAATTTTTTGGGCTGTTCTCTTTTTTTCTTATATGGGTAATTGTTTGGGCTGTTCTCTTTTTTTTCTTAGTGGACAATTTTGTGGGCTGTTCTCTTTTTTTCTTATAATGGATAATTTTGTGGGCTGTTCTCTTTTTTTCCTTATAATGGATAATTTTTTGGGCTGTTCTCTTTTTTTCTTATAGTGAGTAAATTTTTTTGGGCTGTTCTTTTTTTTTCTTATAGTGGATAATTTTTTGGGCTGTTCCTTTTTTCTTTTAGCAGATAATTTTTTGGGCTGTTCTCTTTTTTTCTTATAGTGGATAATTTTTTGGGCTGTTCTCTTTTTTTCTTATAGTGGATAATTTTTTGGGCTGTTCTCTTTTTTTCCTTATAATGGATAATTTTGTGGGCTGTTCTCTTTTTTTCTTATAATGAGTAAATTTTTTGGGCTATTCTCTTTTTTTCCTTATAGTGGATCATTTTTTGGGCTGTTCTTTTTTTTTCTTATAGTGGATAATTTTTTGGGCTGTTCTCTTTTTTTTCTTATATGGGTAATTGTTTGGGCTGTTCTCTTTTTTTTCTTAGTGGACAATTTTGTGGGCTGTTCTCTTTTTTTCTTATAATGGATAATTTTGTGGGCTGTTCTCTTTTTTTCCTTATAATGGATAATTTTTTGGGCTGTTCTCTTTTTTTCTTATAGTGAGTAAATTTTTTGGGCTGTTCTTTTTTTTTCTTATAGTGGATAATTTTTTGGGCTGTTCCTTTTTTTCTTTTAGCAGATAATTTTTTGGGCTGTTCTCTTTTTTTCTTATAGTGGATAATTTTTTTGGGCTGTTCTCTTTTTTTCTTATAGTGGATAATTTTTTGGGCTGTTCTCTTTTTTTCCTTATAATGGATAATTTTGTGGGCTGTTCTCTTTTTTTCCTTATAATGGATAATTTTTTGGGCTGTTCTCTTTTTTTCTTATAGTGAGTAAATTTTTTGGGCTATTCTCTTTTTTTCCTTATAGTGGATCATTTTTTGGGCTGTTCTTTTTTTTTCTTATAGTGGATCATTTTTTGGGCTGTTCCTTTTTTTCTTTTAGCGGATAATTTTTTGGGCTGTTCTCTTTTTTTCTTATAGTGGATAATTTTTTGGGCTGTTCTCTTTTTTTCTTATAGTGGATAATTTTTTGGGCTGTTCTCTTTTTTTCTTATAGTGGATAATTTTTTGGGCTGTTCTTTTTTTTTTCTTATAGTGGATAAGTTTTTGGGCTGTTGCACCTCTGGGCCACTGCAGTACAGAAACAAACAGTACATGAATTGCTACTTGTAATGTTCTTATAATTTCTACTCAATCATATATTCAGATGCACTGACGTTTGCTCACTATACATTCCTCTGATTTCACTAATACATTCACTCTGATATTGATTTTTAATATATGAAGGTTGAGCGGTAACTGTATTCTCCGCAGCGCTTCTGTTTAATAGAGAAGCAGAGGATTTGATGATTTCGATACGCAACAGAGGTCACAGTGTTGATAAATGAAACTTAATCCAATAACCCGACGTCCACGGAGCAGACACCTTTAATTATAGGGAACAATTACCAGAGACATTTTCTGGTTCTCATTTCCCAAACACTGTCCTTGGACGCAAAAGGCCTGCGAGTCACTTACTCATCGCTAGGTCTGTTTCTGTGAATGCTAATAGCAGACATTAAATTTCAAGTTTTGCATGCATGGAAGCAATACTGGGTCAACACTAATGATGATGATGATGGTGATGATGATGATGATCAATGGGTGGATCGGCCTTGAATTTCTCATTGATAATTACATAACAAATCATCAAAGTAATTTGCCGTCCTTGTTGCAGTCATCTGGTGCAGGTTACGCAAAGTTCAAGTGGACGACTTGTTTTAATAGTGGTGAGGTGAATGATGGGTAACAGCCAAATACACAGCCAATGGAAAAACAGCAAAAAAAAAAAAAAAAAAAAACTAAACACAGCAGAACAAATGTAGTCAATGACCACAAGTAGACCCAGCTGACTTCTATACAATTACACTATTCCATTCATTTATTTTCCAAACCAGATAGGCCTCGAGATGGTTGTGGGGGTGTCGGAGCCTGTCCTGACTACCAATGAGTGAAGGCGGGGTTCACCCTGGATGTGTCATCAGTTCACTGCAGAGCTGATACAGAGATGAACAACCATTAACACTTATGGGTTATTTAGATTAACTAATTAACCGATTAACCTTCAGAATAATTAACTTATTGGGGGTGACATGATGGTGTAGTGGTTACACTGAAAAAAATGCCCCTCTAAAAACAAGTAAAAAATAAAGCTGCAAGCAGCATTGGGCGGGACCTCGCACCGAGTGCTCCACCTCCCGTACGTTCCGCCTCCTGTGCATTCTGCCTCCCATACGTTCCGCCTCCCGTGACCGTCGACACCTCAGCTCCACTCACGCCTCTCTGTCCCGACACCAGTCCCCTCCCTTTTGCATCGGTCTTACTTTCATCCCTACAGAAAACCTGTGCCCTTCTGCTGAAACCACCATCACCTTTTAATGAGGCTTTTATTTTGAAAAGCCTCCTGTGTGTGTGTGTGTGTGTGTGTGTGTGTGTGCGTGTGTGTGTGACAGACAGAATGCGTTTTTGAGTGACTTGAAATTGAATGAACAGCCGAACATAAAACTCATAATTTACTCACAATTTATTAAGGCTTTGATTTTTAAAAACTTTATTGTGTGTGTGTGTGTGTGTGTGTGTGTGTGTGCATGTGTACCATTCACTTTTTTTATCATGTCCTCATTTTTATTCTACTTTATATATATATATATATATATGTATTATTTACGGTATATGTGTATAAAACTAGGGATGCACCGATACCGATACAAGTATCGCGGCATCGGCTCCGATACTCAGTTTTTGTACTCGTATTCGTACTCGTAAAAGACATCCGATACAAATGCACCAATACCACTACGGCTGTTTGACATTCACAGTTCAGTGCAGCAGGTATGCGGCAGTGGAATAATGTGTGTGGAGTGTGAAGAGTGTGGAGATTTTTCAAAATAAATGATGGTGATAAAAGTAACACTGACTGACAGTAACGTTACAGACACAGACAGATACGGACACAACGTTCTGTCCGTCCTCTGTGTACATTCCATCCGTTTACCAGGTGTTCGCAGATGCGTAAACAGAATGAGAATACCAGTGGGAGTACGGAGCGGTGCAGACCACCACCAACAGAAGTGAAAACCAAACTTATGGCTCATTTCTCTTTTCTCTTCCTGCTGAAGCTAAACTGTTAAACCTTACCAGTGAAAATGCTGCAATATTAGTATCACATTAGTGTTACCTCTGTCATCTCCATGTTTGTTATTATTGACTTTCTTCTTCTTCTCAAAAAACTTTACTCTTCTTCGTGGTATTTGTCCAGTATGGTTAATTCAGAGCGGCGCCCCCTGGTGGATTAATTGAGAAACGCTCATTCCAACACATTAAATGTCAGTAGCAGCACTTTGTTCCAGTCAGACTAATGACAACGACAATAAAGCACATTTACAAAAGGAACTAAGAACTGGAATGGGGTTATTAAGTACTCGTATCGGTACTCGGTATCGGCAAGTACTCAAATGTAAGTACTCGTACTTGTACTCGTACTCGGTCTGGAAAAAAGTGGTATTGGTGCATCCCTATATATAACTGAGGGTTTTACTTTGAAAGGTAATTTGCCGACTTCCTGTTGGAGTTTGCTCCGACGGCCACAGGAATATTTGTAGTGCTCGATGTAACGAACATTTTGGCATTGGTTTCATGTCTCTCAGACATTCCTGCTGGCCACTATGGTGCTTTCCGTGTTTTTTGACATAGGTGGCGCTAGAGAGCCCATTTTGGCACTGACGGGGTTAATTTTTTCATTTTATCAAACTGGGGGGCACTGATCTGCCTTGGCGGAGGTCTGTGCTCTCTGAGTGCTTTTCTAGTGTAAATTTGTTTTGGAAGTGGGTGTTTTCAGTTAGTTTGATTTCAGTTTGATTTAGATCATCTCTTTTTCTTCTTGGTTTTTTATTAATTTATTGTGGTTATTTCAGAGACTGATCTCATGAAACTGCGTAGTATGTCACGCCAGTTCTTATGGCATTTGGCATGCTATACGTATGCATTTCTGACCTTTTTTGTTTTATTCAGCACCATTTGATCGCATGTTAATTTTCGCCAAGATCTTTGGTTCACATAACCCTAACCCTCAGTGTGTGGTTTTTGACACAGGCTTACATACACTCAGAAAGCTTATAATGCGCACAGATAACATGCCACTTTTAACTGCCGTGTATATTTCCGCATTTTCGTGCTACCACATTGTACCATTGTATTTCCAGTTCTCTGTTAGCTGTGGTAGCTACTGCAGCCTGCCCAATGCCACGCACAGAATCCAATAATTTCGTGACCAGTCAGGCTCAGAGAACTTATTCTGGCTGATTTTTCAATTTTTTTGTAGGGGATGGACACTTGCATAGTGGAATAAAAAAATGCTCATTTAGAATCTTAGGAAGAAAATAGGACAGCAGGCATTGCATGAAGCTGTGTCAACATGTATGCAGAGCACCGCGTGCCTACCATAGTATAAAGAAACATTTGTTCTGGACCATAATTCATTGCACTGAAACCATGAATGAAGCCGAAAGTCTAGACATGCATTAGTAAGACAAAGAAATTACGTATGTCTTTGGAGCGCGGTGACTGTGATGTTTAAATTGCTGAAGAAGACCTCTGGCATTTGGTGACAATAATTTTCCACCGTATTTGTGAAACAAGTTCTCCACTTTTCACTTCCCATGAAGAGTCGTCTTTGGTTCCAGCAGACGTTGTCAAATGCGTTCCTCCTTTCTGTCCTTTTCCTTTCACGCCTACATGTGGACCAAGGCAGCGAGGAGTTTGTTTACAACACAGGAGAGTATGGCAATTAAGTATGTGCATACCCTGCGTGAGTACGAGTGGGAGAGTGTGGAACCATTACAAACAACAGGATGTGACAATGCAATGCCCCGAGTGGCCGCTTTTCTCTCTGCTTTAAACTAACATGCAAACATCTTGAAGCGCTTAATCTCATCAAGCCTTTTTTTTTTTTTTTTCTGTGCAGCCGCTTTCCTTTAGAAGTGGTAGGCCAACTGGACTGAACACACTCCACCCATTTGCAGCATCCCAGAGTGTGTGGACTGAGGCCTGTGAGAAAGCAATTAGCCCGTGGCTAAAAACCCTTTGATGATAAGGACCAGCGGTTTGTCCGCAGGGTAGAAGCACGGCAGAGGAGATATTTCTAAAGTTAGCGAAACGAGTGGAGACAGATGACCCCCCCGCCCCCTCTGTTCTCTGTTTTCTATATTCAATTCTGTAGCAGCAAACCTGTAGCTTGAATTCATACCAAATTTGGTTTATAGATTGCCAGTGACCCAGAATAGATGTCATAACATTCTGAGAAAGGTAGGTCAAAGTTAAAATTTTTATGAATTTTTAAAATATTTTTTTCTCCTATTTACTTATAATGGCCAAAATTTAAAATGCCTGTAGCAGCAAAACTCTTGGTTGAATTCATACCAAATTGGGTTTATAAATTGCCAGTGATGCAGAATAGATGTCATTACATTTTGGGAAAGGTAGGTCAAAGTTAAAATTTTTTATGAATTTTTAAATCTTTTTTTTTTCCCCAGTTACTTATAATTGGCAAAATTTTAAATGTCTGTAGCAGCAAAACCATTGTTTGAATTCATACCAAATTAAGTTTATTTATTGCCAGTGACCCAGAATAGATGTCATTACATTTTGGGAAAGGTAGGTCAAATTAAAATTTTGTATGAATTTTTAAATCTTTTTTTTTCTCCCATTTACTTATAAAGGGCAAAATTTCAAATGTCTGTAGCAGCAAAACTATTTGTTGAATTCATACTAAATTGACTTTATAGATTGCCAGTGACCCAGAATAAATATTACATTTTGGGAACAGTAGGTCAAAGTTAAAATTTTATTTAAAAATTTTTAATTTTTTTCCCCATTTACTTATAATGGGCAAAATTTCAAATGTCTGTAGCAGCAAAACTATTTGTTGAATTCATACTAAACTGACTTTATAGATTGCCAGTGACCCAGAATAAATCTTATTACATTTGGGAACAGTAGGTCAAAGTTAAAATTTTATATTATAAATGCATTTAATTGTATTTGTTTCAGAGCATTCAACAGCATTTTTTGAGTTGAGAATTTTATCCCACCCCCCAAAGGAGAGGTAAGGGGTATTGTTTTTGGTTCGGTTTGTTTGTTGTTTGTTTGTTTAACACTCTAGCAGCAAAGTATTGGTTGAATTCATACCAAATTGTGTTTATAGATTGCCAGTGACCCGAATAAATCACATTACATTTGGGGAACAGCTGGTCGAAGTTTATTAATATTTTTTTTCAGTGAGTATATGAGCCCCATCTGCTGGTGAGTGCATCTCCTGGACTCAAAAAAAAAAAAACAAAAACAAAAAAAAAAACATTTATTTATTTTTTGACCAATGTCGATATGCTGGTGATTTTAATAATAATATTAATATTTAATATAATAATAATAATAATAATAATAATAATAATAATGCATTTTATTTGTATAGAGCTGTTCATAGAACTCAAAGACACTTTACATACAGCAGATAAAAACAGAAACCAACACATTAAAACAGATAAAAAGCTGGTGCAAAAGGGCAAAAGGCAGGTATAACAAATATAAAACAATTAAACATTAAAATTCAACATTAAAAGCAATCTTAAATAAATGAGTTTTTAAAAGGGATTTAAAGAGTGTTAAGGTCGGAGCAGTGTCGGATAGAAGGTGGGAGGAGTTCCAGAGGGTTGGAGCAGCAATGGAAAAGGATCTATCCCCCCAGGTTTGGTGCTTGAACATTCCAAATAAAGATACAACTAAAAAAACAAAAAAAAAGTTAGCAAAACAACACCTCCTGCAGGAAAAAATGAGAAACGACACGGGTAAATGACACCGAACACAGGTGCATTGTTTTGGATGGAATACGAGTACAGAGCAAACATATGTTTCTCGGCGACACAGTAAAATTCACACTGAAAATAAGGAGAATCTGGGGAATCGGGAGGATTTATTTCTCACTGGACTCATAATGAATGCCAGAAGGGCTTCATTTTGTGCTCTCGGTCTCCCAGAGAATTGCTCAGGGACAGAAAAGGAGTCACTGGCAGAACAAACCTGTTATAAGGAGTGAAGCCCCGTCACAGTGTGGAAGCAGCGTCACTGAGGTTACACATCTTTTCTCTCTCATCCCACACATTCACATTACAAAGCCACCGTTCTTCCATAAATCTCCACCATCCAACCATCTGGAGCTCATCTTCACACTCTGACACACAAACCCCTCTCAGGCATTGACCTCACTTACACAGACCCGACAACGAAGGCCCAGGCATGATATCACTGCTTTATCTCACTGTACAAACATAGTATGGTCTGTGCCGACACGTTCAGTTCTGACATTATAAAACATACAACGCACACATGAATGCACACATACCATAAAGCAGGGGTCTCAAACTCATTTTCTTTCAAGGGCCACGTTCAACCCGATTTGATCTCCAGTGGGCCGGACCAGTAAAATAATAACAGAATAGCCTATAAATAATGACAACTACAAATTTTTACCTCTGCCAGGAAGTATTGTGATTGCTTTGCTTTGCGTGTTTGTTTGCATGTTTGTTTGTTAGCAAGATAACTCAAAAAGTTGTGGATGGATTTTCATGAAATTTTCAGGAAATGTTGATACTGGCACAAGGAAGAAATGATTAAATTTTGGTGGTGATCGGGGGGGTCTGTCTCTGAGTGCTTGTTGTTTTTGTTTCAGTGCAAAAAACCCCATTAAATTATGAAAATACATACTTCCAAACTATCCAAACAAAAAAGATGTGAATAAACTGATAAAACTGAAATTTCTTAAAAAAAATTAGTGTAATTTTAGCAACGTTATGTCTCAACTTATCATTACCTCCACCAGGAGGTATTGTGATCACTTTGTTTTGTGTGTTTGTTGGTTTGTGTGTTTGTTTGTTAGCAAGATAACTCAAAAAGTTATGAACGGATTTTGATGAAATTTTCAGGAAATGTTGATACTGGCACAAGGAACAAATGATTAAATTTTGATGGTGATCGGGGGGGGGACGGGACGCACAGATCTGTCTTGGTGGAGGTCTGCGCTCTCTGAGTGCTTTTCTAGTTTATACATGTGCATTATGGATCAGATCTACAAAGACACTAAACACTGAGTAACAGGCAGAAAATTGTTCAGGTTGTTCATATTTGTTCAGGTTATTCACATTTTATTGTTCCAGGATAGTTTGTAAATGTAAATATTTTCATAATTTGATGTTATTTTTTGCACTAAAGCAAAGACAAAAATTTGAAGTTGTCATTATTTATAAGCATTATGCAATATTTTTTTTTTTTTCACATCAAACTGAGAAGAAACAAGAAAAGCACTCAGAGAGCGCAGACCTCCACCAAGGTTGATCAGTGGGGCCCCCCGTGGGCCCCCCCACCCCTGATCACCACCAAAATTTAATCATTTCTTCCTTGTGCCATTATGAACATTTCCTGAAAATTTCATGAAAATCCGTCCATAACTTTTTGAGTTATCTTGCTAACAAACAAACAAACACACACGCACACACACAAAACAAAGCGATCACAATATCTCCTGGTGGAGGTAAATATGGAGTCATTTTTTTTGTAGGTTATTATGCTGTTATTTTACTTGGTCTGTATGTGGAACCTGAATTAAAATAACTGAATAAACCTGAACTCGAAACTAAAATTCGACAGCCTTGACTTCATCCCACAGGCCGCAATGGAACCTTTGGCGGGCCGCATTTGGCCCCCGAGCCGCATGTTTGAGACCCCTGCCATAAAGAGTGAACCAGAGTGGGATGGGTCATGCAGTAAAAAGTGAGATGACTTAAGGAGTGAAACGCTCTGCAAAGCCAAGCATCACATTTCTACGCTTCAAAGACCAGTTTGTCTCGGTGAGCTGAATCCAGCGCTTGTTATTCGCGTCGAGTAACTTATAGCTTTGTGTGTGTGTGTGTGTGTGTGTGTGTGTCTGGCAGGTATTCATTTACCTCGGTTTCTGAGATTCATCGGAACAAGCTGCATTTTATTTTGACAGTACAATGGTTCATATTTTCATTTTTGACAGTTCACAGTCGAATGTTTCATATTTTCAAAAAAGCAAACAGGTGTATGGCCTGGCTGTGCTCGACTAAAACAGAACACATGCACAAATGTAAGACCGCTGCTCAAAATAGAGCCTCTGACTGAATATAAATAAAACAACTACCCAAGGCAGGGACTTTTTGTAGAAACAGAACTGAATTAACAGATGAACAGCAGAGAATGCCCAGAGTGTAATAAATGAAAGTGGAGTGGTACTGCTGGAGTTTCATTATTAGGTTTTTGTTTCTGCTTTTTATGTCTATGATTTCTACAAGTAAATGATGTTGAGCAAATTTAAACAAGTTGAGATAGTCTGCAGCTCTCTGGAGCAAAAGAAGAAATATAGAGATTAAAATTCCACCCAATTATTTTTGATATAGTTGCAAAGAGGACATTGAATTATAATGAAGAATATATTAAAGCTAACAGGATCAAACACAGCTGTATAATTGAAAAATATCCTTTCTTACACATCAGGTGGTTACAGCAGCTTTTTTTTTTCCCATGCACATATTTATTTAAAACAGTAATGATTAATATATTGAATATAATGAAGACTCAATACAGTAGTTATGTGATGCAAAATATATGCTAATGATATTCACTGGTGGATCAGTGATGCTTTCTTAAGTGAGTCATGAGGATTCAGCAGACAGACTAAGGGACACTGAAGGGAAATTCAGATTTACATTTTTAGATTTAAAATTAAATGCATTTAATTGTATTTGCTTCAGAGCATTCAACAGCATTTTTTGAGTTGAGAATTTTTACCCCACCCCCCTAAGAGGAGGCAAGGGGTATTGTTTTTGGTTCGGTTTGTTTGTTTTTTTGTTTGTTAACACTCTAGCAGCAAAAGTATTGGTTGAATTCATACCAAATTGGGTTTATAGATTGCCAGTGACCCAGAATAGATGTGGCTACATTTTGAGAAAAATAAGTCAAAGTTAAAATTTTTCATGAATTTTCTAAAACATTTTTTTCCCCCATTTACTTATCCCTATAACTCCCAACGTATCATGTTTGATACATGAGTTTTGAAGCCCTCTACATGAGCAGTGTGATTTTTTTTTTCTTGAAAACCTGATGTATACAATTAGATACATGCAATACATAGAAAATCCACCAGGGGGAGGAATTCATTCACCAGAGGCCTTTCCAGAAGCGCTACAAGACTGTCATTAATGAGGAAGGAGGCAGAACTTTGACAATTTTTAAAAGGAATTAGCAATTTCTTAGACATGATTGTGTTATATTATGTTTTTGTTTGTTCAAAATTAATATTTGAGCATTGAGACCTGATGTATCAATATGATACAAAATTGAAAATCATACATGGAAACTGATATTTGAAAAAAAAATTTTTTTTTTCGTTGTTCAGAAGGACCAATAAAGCTCCAGTTTCAAAGAACTGGAATTTTTTGTCAATGATTTAATAGTTCAGGCTTTACAGGGATATAATTCCATGTATGTAGCCGCAAAACTATTGGTTGAATTCATACCTAATGGGGTTTATAGATTGTCAGTGACCCAGAATAGATGTGGGGACATTTTGGGAAAAGCAGGTCAAAGTTCACATTTTTTATGAATTTAAAAAAAGAAAAAAAAAATTCTCCCGTTTACTTATAATGGGCGAAATTTCAAATGTCTATAAAAAGATGAATTTTGTTTCAATTTACTTCAAACTTGGTGCATATGTAGAGGCAATTGATATGCTGACATCTGCATATGCACAGACATGATGACATCGGCTGGATCGATGCCAAAATAAGCTACAATACGTGTGAGGGGCGGGGTTTGTTGTGCCTGGCACCACTTATTGGTTTATTTTCTTGCACATGTTTCTATTACATGTAGGGAGGGGAATTGATAAGAATTATCGATTCCGATTCCATTATTGATTTTGCTTATCGATCCGATTCCTTATTGATTCTCTTTTCGATTCTCATTGGGTGAGGGAATAAAAGAGTACAAATGGTGTGTTTGCATTAACTGTCTTTTATATTTCCATCTGCACAGAAAATATAACATACACAGTATGTACAAATAATAATAACAAGTGACGCCGGGCCCGTTTTTGGGGGGTGGGGGTGGGGGGTGCACAGTTAAATTGAAACTAAAGACGCTTTACTAATTCCTCTATTGCTGCATTTCCGCAACATGTTGTGCACCTCATTTCCTTTCCCCTACCTTCGGAAACTTGTATTTGAGGGGGTATGACGTTTGTTGCCCACATCGGAACCAGAACTGGGCCTGGATGACGGCCTGGTGTTCACTCTGCCGCTAGATTCACAAGTGCTGCTAAGTAGCGAATCAAATGAATCACATGCTGTGGACAAATGTTTGAGCAGATTGCAGGGATTCTACGGTGGCCCAGAGGTGCAACAGGCCAAAAAATTATCCACTAGACGAAAAAAATTATCTACTACAAGAAAAAAAGAGAACAGCCCAAAAAAATTATCCACTATAAGAAAAAGAAAAGAGAACAGCCTAAAAAAATTATCCACTAGATGAAAAAAATTATCTACTACAAGAAAAAAAAGAGAACAGCCTAAAAAAATTATCCACTATAAGAAAAAAAAGAGAACAGCCTAAAAAAATTATCCACTAGATGAAAAAAATTATCTACTACAAGAAAAAAAAGAGAACAGCCTAAAAAAATTATCCACTAGATGAGAAAAATGATCTACTACAAGAAAAAAAGAGAACAGCCTAAAAAAATTATCCACTATAAGAAAAAAAAGAGAACAGCCTAAAAAAATTATCCACTAGATGAAAAAAAAAATCCCCTATAAGAAAAAAAAGAGACCAGCCAAAAAATTATCCACTAAAAGAAAAAAAAGAGAACAGGCAAAAAAAAATTATCTACTAGCCGAAAAAATTATTCACTATAAGAAAAAAAAAGAACAGGTGAAAAAAATTATCTACTATGAGAAAAAAAAGAGAGCAGCCCCAAAAAAATATCCACTATAAGAAAAAAAACATCATCCACCTTTTCAATTACGGGGGCGCTGTTTACCCGAAAGGTGTCTTGCGTTAAAATTAAGACCACCACAAAAAATAAAGGATAGGCTGAAAAATTTTAAGGCTTTCGGCTAATGTGGCTAATGCTAAGGAAGTACCCCACTGGAAGTGGAGGTCGTGCGCTAAAAAATAAAGTTATTTTAAAATATAGATATTTCCATTAATATAGTTTGCAAAGCAGTTAAATGATTAAATACGGTTTCAGTGTCTGCTCCAGGTTAGGCATGGGCGTTAAATGGTTATGGTTAGGGTATGGTTGGGGTTAGTTTTCAGTGGTAAATGCCCCTTGTGTGCACTGTGTGAAGGTTCGTTGCTAAGCTAATGCTAACGCGAAAGTTGACGGCAACTTTGTGTTATTTTATTTGAGAGGAGGAGAAGAGGAGCTTCCTGTGGAGCTCCACTATCATGGCATCATCCATTTGTTTGCAGGTAGACCTCTCCTCCTCAACTCAAACGGAGTGTCTTTACTAACACTAGATCAAGAAGGACATTTTGTGAGATAAAGATGTGTGCCGTGGTACCCGCAGTGCCTCGGCACCTGGCAACGAGCTGAGCTGTGGTATCGAGCCATAGTACGCGGTGCCGTGCTGGGGTACCTGGCACCGAGCTGTGGCACCGCGGTACGTCGCGGCACCAGCCGAGGTGCCACGGCACCTCGCGGCATCAACCGTGGTGCCACGGCACCAGGTGTCGGTGCCGCAATATGCACTCACTGTCTCTCAACAAATGGGCGATGCCATGATAGTGGAGCTCCACAGGAAGCTCCTCTTCTCCTCCTCTCAAAATAAATAATTTTAGAACTTCTTGTAGCGAATATTCTCAAAATGATATTGAATGTCAGGCAGTTTGAACAATTCAACATCGTAATCACACACTTGTTTACTCGCACTGGTAGTTCACAAAGTTGCCGTCAACTTTTCGCGTTAGCATTAGCTTAGCAACGAACCTTCACACAGTGCACACAAGGGGCATTTACCACTGAAAACTAACCCCAACCATACCCTAACCATAACCATTTAACGCCCATGCCTAACCTGGAGCAGACACTGAACCGTATTTAATCATTTAACTGCTTTGCAAACTATATAATGGAAATATCTATATTTTAAAAATAACTTTATTTTTTGCGCCGACCTCCACTTCCATGGGGTACTTCCTTAGCATTAGCCACATTAGCCGAACGCCTTAAAATTTTTCAGCCTATCCTTTTATTTTTTGTGGTGGCCTTAATTTTAAAGCAAGGCACCTTTTGGTAAACACGCCCCGTTATTGAAAAGGTGGATGATGTTTTTTTTCTTATGTGGATATTTTTTTGGGCTGCTCTCTTTTTTTTCTCATAGTAGATAATTTTTTTCACCTGTTCTTTTTTTTCTTATAGTGAATAATTTTTGGGCTAGTAATAGTTTTTTTTGCCTGTTCTCTTTTTTTTTTTCTTTTAGTGGATAATTTTTTTGGCTGGTCTCTTTTCTTTCTTATAGGGGATTTTTTTTTCATCTAGTGGAAATTTTTTAGGCTGTCTCTTTTTTTTTCTTATAGTGGATATTGTTTTGGCTGTTCTCTTTTTTTCTTGCAGTAGATAATTTTTTTGTCTAGTGGATAATTTTTTTAGGCTGTTCTCCCCTTTTTTTTTCCTTATAGTGGATAATTTTTTTGGGCTGTTCTCTTTTTTTTTTTTTTTTTCTTGTAGTAGATAATTTTTTTAACCTCTGGATAATTTTTTAAGGCTGTTCTCTTTTTTTTTCTTGCAGTAGATAATTTTTTTCATCTAGTGGATAATTTTTTTTAGGCTGTTCTCTGTTTTTTTCTTGTAGTAGATAATTTTTTTCGTCTAGTGGATAATTTTTTGGCCTGTTGCACCTCTGGGCCACCGTAGATTCCACCCTTTTGAAGAAGTGGAAGCTTTGACAGTGTTCCAGTGGACCTGGTGTTAGACTGTTTCTGCCTCAACGCCATGTTGCTACGTTCTGACCAAAACAATGCAGCGTACGTGTGGACATCATCGCGCATGCAGAATCGTTAAGCAGCAGGCAACGATTCCAAGGAATCGAGCTACTGGGAACCTTTCTCAAAAAGAACCGGTTCTCCATTCCCATCCCTACTTACAGGTGCCTAATACTGTACATGTATTGACAATGACTGATGTGGCTTTGCAGCTGCAGCACCACTATTGTTATTATTGCACCACATTTAAAAAAGTCTGCGCAAAGTAGCAAACACACACTCCCTTTGAAGCTCAGGTGTGTTTGAAAAGTTGCAGCATTCTCCAAAATTCGCCTCTGTCAGGCTTTACTGCTGCTTCAGAAGGAACATCTGTAGAGGTAATCCCTCATGGTTTTGTTATATCTGTCTTGGGAAACCTGTGGCAGACTGAAATCAATAGCAGCTCTGTCATCATTACTTGAGATGAACCAATTCACACAAGATCTAACGTGAAGGGATAATGTCAACATACTTCTATATTTTCATTCAGAGTTACAAAGTCCTGCCAAGAACACAAGGATCATTTGACTTGCAATAATGCAAAAGACTAAGGAGGATCTTAAACTCTCTCTCTCCATAGCATTGCATCATCTCCATAACTCAAACCTCATACTCCCACAACAGCAATAGACTGTCTCTCACAGAGAACCCAGGAAATGTACGATACACAAGGGAGTTTCAGCTTTTTTTCCTGCAGGTTTGGGAAACCCAAAGGCCCCAGGTGTGAGCATTAATAATGTGACAATGATGGAAATCCTTTCAA
Source organism: Sphaeramia orbicularis (assembly GCF_902148855.1). Classification (NCBI taxonomy): domain Eukaryota; kingdom Metazoa; phylum Chordata; class Actinopteri; order Kurtiformes; family Apogonidae; genus Sphaeramia; species Sphaeramia orbicularis. The sequence continues at coordinate 16,607,213 of NC_043962.1, forward strand.
GCAATACCTGATCTGGTAAGAAGCAAGCAAGGACAGCCCCAGAAAAATACAGTCTCAAATTATCCTGTACCAAATGAGAAACCAAAAAGCTAATTAATCCATTTTCCTTATCTACGTGAGGCTGTTTTGAAGCGTTTGCCCTTGTTTCCTGTTCTTTATAGTTACAAGTCTTGGAATGTGGACCCTGAAAGTAGAAGAAAACTGTGTCTGAAGTTAAAATAAAAACTTCCTCTGGATCTTCTTGTAACAAGCAGGTTAAGCCCCCTGTGAAAAAATTATACAACAAAAAAGAATAAATCTGAACTCCCTCAACTAAACTCACCCTTGAAGAGTCAAAGTTGCAATATTGCCACAAGCAACGTAACTAAATGAACACACCACAACTCCAATAGAGCTGCCAAATCTTTGTTCTTGTATGTGTTCTTGTTATGTGTCCCTTTGATCCTAACGCCGTTTCAGATCATGTTTTCAATCCAAAGTGAAGAATATTGAGTTTGAAAGGTGTGGCTCTGAGCTGGTTTAGTAGTAAGCAAGTAAAGTTTATTTAGTTTTTTTTTTTTTTTTTTTGGCTACTAAAGCTACTAAAGTTACTACATTTTACTTACTACGAATGTTTAAGTTCATTATTTTAAGGATAAGATAACAAAAAACAAAAACACAAAAAAACTTTCATGCAAATACGTTCAAAGTTCAAAAAGTTATACAATCCAATATGGCTGCCACCCTGTGACATCACAAAGCAAATTAGATGAGTAAATTTTCTCCCATCTTAAACTTTGTTTCATACCCAATATTTTTCTCATTTACAGTATGACTTTATCTCCATAGTGATGTTTGATACCACGGATTTCCTTTCTGATCCGATACCGGATCACTGGAAAGGCCTCTGGTGATCGAATTCCTTCCCCCTGGTGGATTATCCGTGTATGCATGTAATCAAATTGTATATATCATTTTTTTCAAGAAAAAAATTATCACACTGATCATGTAGAGGGCTTCAAAAGTCATACATCAAATATGATACCTTGGCATAATAGGGTTAATACATACATATACACATGCATACATACATATATATATATATTATATATATATATATATTATATATATATATATATATATATATATTTGTATATAATATATATATGTGTATATATGTATATATACATATATATATAGTATGTATATATAATATATACATTATATGTATGTATATTAATATATATAATATATATGTATTATGTTATGTGTATATTATATATAGTATGTATATGTGTATAATATAATATATATAATATATATATATATATAATATATTATATATATATATATATTATATGTGTGTGTGTGTGTGTATGTAATGGGCTTAGTGACTCAAGATTTTTCAGATTGACTTATTTGTCAATAAAGTCGTGTGATGTCGTGTGATGACGTCATCACATTGACACTGGAGGAACAACACAGCACACAGCTGTTCAACAATGAGCAATTTATACAATGTTCACTGTAACATTAACAACGTACAGTAAGAGCAGAATAAAAAACTCAAGCATCAGCCTGGGGAGAGGGCAGTCTGGGCATCCCTGCTTAGACTGTGGCCCCTGCGACCCGGCCCTGGATAAGTGGCAGATAATGGATGGATAATGGACAAGCATCACAGTCCTTCTCAGACATTTAACCAAAACAAAACATAGGTTAACACCTTGAATTTTCTTTTAAATTTAAGTGAACGACATAAATCGGGAAAAGGTTAAGACCGGCAGCCAAGACACACAGCATCCCAGAGAAAAGAGCGCACTGTCTTAATGAACTAAATGAACAGAATAATCCAAACATACTGGCGGTCCAAATTATTATTCAGCATTGGTGGTGCTTCCATGGTTCACAGAACATTACTGAGACCAGCGTTTTTCTAGATCACAGTCAGTTTAGTTATCCTACTGAGTCGTCTTCTTCTTTCAGCCTTGGCCTAGCGCTAGTGATGCGGGTCATTTTTTTGTGTTTTTTTTTTAACCCGCTTATGAATTACTTGACCCACCCCGCAAATAAAGTGACATTTTTTGGACCCGCACCATCCTGACCCGGGTCTGCTGATCCGTGCATCAGTACCACTCACTGTGCTCCATGTTTTCATGTAGAAAGATGAGAGTATCAACATGCGCTGAATGAAGGCTCACACGCTTTCGGGTGATGGAAGGGAGAGAGAGAATAACACACGACTAGTCGACTCCTCCAAAGTAACGTCGACTTGTGCCACAGACGACACGTTGACAAACCGACTTTTCAGTTAATGCCCTACTATTTATTTATTTATTTATTTATTTACCTAAACAGTTAAATCAATGTAAATAACTGATGTTACCTTCCTTGAACTATAAAAAAAACACACTGGGACTCATACACCACCTGATGACAAAAATAATAACACAACCCAGGATCCCCAGATTCATTCAACATATTCTTGATGACGTCTCCATACTCTAGTGGAAAGTGTGTTTTAATAATCATTTCATGCAATCAAAGAACAACATCTGGTAGAGCGCTGCTGCAGCCCACACCATCCTCTGCTAAATAAGCCAAATTACTCAAAGTCGTTTACAGTATGGGCCCTCACATGCTTCTGATCTGATTTACTTCGTTAGATGCATAGAAAATGTGTCTTGAGCTTCATAATGAAAACAAATCTTTCACAAACCAAGACGGGGATTACGACTTTTGCAGCTCTGTCTGTTTATGTCGTGTTGAAAGCCGGTACGTCAGTTTAATTAACAACTTCCAGCTGAAATGGCCTCCCACTATCGACCGAGTCTCAATTCAACTCCACCATGTTCTACAGGATCTATTCTCTGTACTCATCCCTCATTCCTTTGACAACTGGATTACACGAGTCCCCACGGTTTTCCTCCACAGCTCCCCATACACTCCTCAACCAGGATACACTGGGTGTGGAGTTACAGGAACAACCAGAGATTATGGTGGATTTTCCAACACCGACATCCCTGTCAGCAGAATCGCTCCCTACCCCAGACTTTCCCATGACAACCAAAGACCACCCCCGTGGATAAATTTCTGAAAGTGACATGATCAGTCGTTGACATGACAAAATTGCCTCTAAATGAATTTCACGTGTCCTCTGAGGGAAAATGTCCTCCTAAGGGGAAGGATTTTATCAGTGGGGATGGTAGAGAAGTTGGATTGTAATTTTCCATTCGATGCCATGTCTGTCAACGTTTGAGTTTGACAATGACAGAACTCGAGTTTGTCTCTATCAAACTATCAAAGAAAATAAATTGCTCCAAATTGCTGTGATCTGGGCTTCATAATACATTTGCACGAGTGAAAGATCCATCTGAAAGCAAACAGAAGGATAAAGATTACAAGAAATAACCATTTCCAAATCTACTCAGTCAATGTTTATCTGGAGCTGTGACAGAAAAAATTCAGTTTGCGCTCTTTGGGTAAACTAGTCATTATTTTAACTGCTGCTAAAATAAACATTGCTTGTATGCATTACATCCATGTAAATGCAAATAAATATCTTCACTGTCAACTTTAATTATGCGCCTGTAGAGCAAAAATGGCCGCAAAACCCCTGAAATATAGCGCAAATCGCATCAAGATGACACTAATAACATGTGCTTAGATTATGTTTTTGCACATTTTTCTTACATATTTGTCATAAGAGTAAAAACAAAGTTGGATTTTGGGTTACTGGGGCTGAATTCACCAAAATGAGAGGACATGGTTTCAGTTGTTGCTTTTTCATTGGCCCTCGAATTGAGCAAATGCAACTTGTGCATAAAAATTGACCTAATGGGAAAACGACAATTTCGCCAAAAGTCTCATTTTTCGATTAGAAGCTTTTGTGCTGGCAAGAGGTGGTTTTTCAGGTGTAGCACAAATGGTGTATCACAAAAAACGGCAATGGAAAGACCTTTTCTCCAACTAAAGTCAGGTGAATTAAAAAAACGGATGTTGACGAACGTTACAACAAGCGAAGAAGAATAAGAATCATGTCGCATTATGTGTGGACACACCAGGAAACCCAATCATTTTTAATTTAGTACGAGATAGAGGGGTAATATATAATAATAACAATATATCTGTAAATCAACACCATATTTACGTTCGTCACCATGTTTGTGGACTGACTTCTTGTGTACTCTCGCGATAATAAATAAACAAATCATCGCATTTGTGATTTAATGGAAAAACCGACATTTCGCACTTGTGTTTTCATTCATTCATTCATGTGACTCTAGTTGTGGAAAAAAGTCTTTCCATTGCAGTTTTGCGTGATATACCATTTGTGCTACGCCCGAAAAACACTCCTTGCCATCAAAAAATTAGAGTTTTGGCAAAATTGTTGTTTTTCCATTAGGTAAATTTTTATGTGCAAGTTATATTCGCGCAATTTGAGGGCCAATGGAAAAGTGACTATTGACCCTCAAATATAACTTGCGCATAAAAATCTGCCCAATGGAAAAACAATTTTGCCAAAACTTTTGTTTTTCGATGACAAGTTTTTGCGCTTCAAATAGGTGGTTTTTCATGCGCTTTTCATTGGCCCTCAAATTGAGCAAATGCAACTTGTGCATAAAAATTTACCTAATGGGAAAACGCAATTTCGCCAAAACTCTCGTTTTTGCGCTGGCAAGAGGTGTTTTTTTGGGCATAGCACAATTGATATGTCACGCAAAACTGCACTGGAAAGACCTTTTTTTGCAAATAGAGTCACATGAATAAAAAGACATGGATGTTGACAGACGTTACAACAACCGCATAAGAAGAGTTTTAAAAGAAACATCACTTATTGTCCTCAGAAAACGATAGCCTATATCACCTTTTTGAAAATTTGGCAGCCATATTTTAGATCGTATCGTACGTCTGTTACATCAAGTGCTTAATGTAGCTATCTGTATTAACTAGGGCTGGGCAAGTTAATGCGTTATTACCGTGTTAACGCATTCATTAATAACGCCGACAATTTTTTTTTATCTCACGTTAATGCTGTTTTATTCTAACTCATATTCTTCTGCACCTGCTTGTGTGTGTGTAGCGATTAGCTCGGCAGATAGATAACAGGTTTCCCAAGAAAAGCCGAATGCCATAAAACTTCTCTCCAAATCATTTACTTGAGACTCACTGTAAAACTGCAACATACATACAAATATGTCACAGTTCTGTTCATTGCCTTAGTACATTTACATGGCATTATACGTTTAAATGAATGGGAAAAAGATCGCTAGCTCAATGCTAACTTGAATGGGAAAATCCATAGACAGGCTAACGATTATCCTTCTTGCCTTGCTTTTTGTAATGTCACTACACTGTTGGTATATTGACATGTTTGTACACATTGCATAAATAAAACTGAAAATCAAATATTCCAGAAAAAGAAACATGGTGCGGTATGTGTGGACACACCAGGAAACTGAATCATTTTTTAATTTAGTACGGGTTAGAGGGTAATTAATAATAATATAATAATAATAATAATTAATAATGAATATATTTGTAAATCAACATGATATTTAAGTTCGTCGCCATTATGGAATACTTCTTGTGTCATGTCACGATAATAAATAAACAAATCATCGCATTTGTGATTTAACCCTCCGGTATCCAGGTGCGCCTTTTAGGCACACTTGGCTCTTCGTTTTAAAAAACTTCACATTATGTTTCACAATTTAAATAAGGTTAGAATTCAAAAGTTGTTTATTTTTGCATGATCTTTAAAATTCAGGCCACCAACTAAAATGTGCACAATGTAAACAAAAGAAAATTACAAGACTAGCATCTGTCTCCCAAGTGTGCCTAAAATGCACTATTTCTTCCATTTGATCTGTATGATTAGGGCTGACCTTATTTACAAAAACAAAATCAAATTAGAGCAGAAAAATAAATCATTATATAATAGTTAATAGTTTGATTTATAGGTGTGCATTTTACGCACACTTGGTGACAGATGCTAGTATTTTTGAACATTTGACCTAGCGCCCAAAATAAATGCAAATTAACCAGTGTTGGCGTTAATCATTGACACATGCCAGGCTGCAAAAATCAAATAATATTGATCCATTTTTTATGTAGTATACTGAAAAAAAATAAATTTTTTTGCATCCAAAAAATGATTTGTTTACATTACAAACACGGCATTTAAAGGGTTAAAAAATGTGACAATTATTGAGTATTTGGTATTTATTTACGGCTCAAGCTGATGAATAGAAAAAAGTGTAAAAGAATTTAAAAAAAACTGTATGAAATTTTTTGACATTATTCCACGAGTGTGCCAAAAAGGCACACTTGGTGCTTAGTAAGGGCCTTGCTGGATGGGATACTGGAGGGTAATGGAAAAACTTATTTGTGTTTTTTTTTTTTTTTTACATTTAGTAAATCGGTAAAGTTTTGCGCATAAGTCCAATGGAAAATGACTAGTGATGCTCTCCTGAAAGCCGAAAAAAAGTCTACATCTAGAATTAATATCGAGACTGTCAGCGAGATTGATTTTTGCCCATGGTTTGTGTACATCTGAAAACAATGTGGTTTTATTCAAACAGGACCAATTACTCTAATGCATGACATACATAAACACACATGGAACACACACAAATAACTCTTTTCCACAAACCATTGATTTAACTTTCAAGATGCATTTGCTGGCAATTAAGCCTGTAGACATGTTGTGTTTGTGGCCTCTGCATGTGCTGTGCACGTGTGACAATATCATCTTATCATACCATTATATGTCTGTCTGTGGCATAAGGATGATTTACCAAATTAATAAAACTACGCACTGGCAATGACCTTTATCATGAACACATTCACACTGAAGCAGCAAGGAATACAACATGCAATGTGTGAGTCCTAGAGTATTAGGTGTTTGGTGAAGCCAGTCACATAATACTTGCTGAGCAATAATAACACAGCTACACACTATGTCTGACAAACAGATCAGGGCAAAGATCATTGTAACGTGCTGAAAAAAAAC